>NC_135870.1:4385992-4480992 GCF_031162955.1 Sander vitreus | reverse complement strand
TTCATTCCATTTCTGTAACATTAATAGTTTATTAAAGACCCCACCGGCTTCTAACTGTAATGTTTCTCGCATACCTCAGGCGTCTGCACGCCCGTGTGTTTCCTTTGTTTGCTCCTTGTAACAGGTTGTAAATATGCAGTTTACAGTTTTTAATGAAAAAAACAATGAGGCTGGCACCAGCCATGAGCATAAACAAATCTCACACAGACTGAAATAAATATCACAGCTGCTGCATTATTGATGGCTCTGAAGAGTGGGCGTGGGATTTTTGAAGATTCAACTGTTGTTGTTTAACACAATGAAAGGGCCGTCTAATTTTAGCTGTTAGGTTCGTACAGAACATTCCTTCACATATCGGATCATGAATGTAGGTATTTATTTAGAACAGTGGCCTTCACTATTTGTTTCACGAGAGCCACACGGATAGGACAAAGTCATAGGAGAGCCACTTTTACCGCAAAGTAACACAATTTACATCCAGTCATAAATACCATGTCTGCTTTATCAATCTGTCATCCCTGAACATACAATATGCAATTTTTTCTACATTATCCCATCATGTATCTAACCATCCAAGAGCACGTTCAGTGTTAAAGGTTAACTACCATTTTTTTCAACCTGGACCCTATTTTCCTATGTTTTTGTGTCTAAGTGACTGATGGGAACATCAATCTTTGACACTGGTCCAGTATTAAGAGAGATCGCTGCAGTCGGCAGCAGAGAAACAAGCTACAATGTAAGTTAATAGGGATATTGTCCAGCTTGTATTTACCTTCACAAAAGTGCTCGTTTTGCTGCTGACAGACTCAGATTAATATTCTAAGTGTCTGACATCATTATAGAAAGGATCCCTTCAGAGATAGACCTATAAAACCTTTTTGAGACCTTTCTGTTTAATCAGAAACAGCTCTGAAGTCGCTAGCGCTAAACCCACCAGACTCCATTTTTAAAAAGCAATACTTTGAGCGTGTATGCAGCCAACATATTTTTACATGTAAATCGGTAAACTGTGTTTATTTCAACTAAAACTAGAGTTGTGATGGTTGGAAAAGTGGAAAGACGACCCAAAACTTATTTTGTTTCTGTCGACTTTGAATAAAGTGTATTTTACGATGCTAAAATAACTGTTTATTTACATGGAGTCTGGTGGGTTTAACAAACGCAATTTCGCGGATGTTTTTGTTTAAAACAAATCTTACTCTAACAGGTCGACCTCCTCAGAAATCCTTTCCTTTTCAATCCAAATGGAAAGTTATGCTTTCAAACACAGATTCTGGTGCGATTACAAACACCCCTCTCTGCTACGCAACCAGGCATCAGACAGAGTCATCCTCAGTCTGCAGGTTTCCGGACGAACTCAGTTTAATTCATTCCCTGTAGAACAGTGCTGCTCTAACAAACATGGACTGTTGCAGTCTTTGGCAGAGCACCGTGCACATGTTGTCGACAGTTGTATATTACAAAGTACTGTAATGTGTTAGCTACAGGACGGGGGTCTCCATGTGCAACTCTAAAAAAACATTCATTCGTTCGATTGAGTACCTGCAGTGACGTCGTTATATCTGGCACCAAGCGACGTATTGAACGGTGGAAGTATTTCACCCTCCCCATAAACAACAATTAAGTGTTAAATAATAAAGTAAATGCAGGAATGTGTCTGCCATACTTCCCCTGCTCAGGTATATGCCTAAAAATTGTAGCTATAGTACCTGGTGAACAATCTGGGCTCGGCCTCACCATTAAGTTTAAAAGAATAAAAGTTGTCATGAAATTGCAACATGCAAAAACTGTGCATCCCATAATGTCCAACGCAGCAGCAGCAGCTGAGGTGTTTGCAGCGATAAAGTCAGTGTTATCACTCAGCTGATGGCCAAATTAAAGCCACGGTGAGGCTTCACTGTGTGTAATTCAGAACAGAGTGTAATTCTTCTAAAACGAATTTGCCCTCAGTCGTTTACTCCTGGAGATTAGGTTGTTCTTTAAATGACTGACAGTCACACACGGGCAGACACTTCAGTGTGTGTGTGTGTGTCCGTCACTTCAATTTACCTTCACTGTCACTGTGTGAAGTTCATTTCTGTTATTGATTCGAGGGAACCGTTACAAACACGCACAAACACCCTTCAGTCCAGATTCAGCCGTTTACTTTAACCCTTTACTGACGTGCATGCCTTTGACTTTAACCTTTGTCTCACTTCGAGAGACCTGCTTGGGTTGATCCAAACAATAATGATGATGAAGACACAAGGAAATCAGCTCTTTGGTTTACAAGAATAATTCGACATTTTGCGGCGAGTTAGTCGTTTCTTAGTCTATATCTACGACGTTTCATTTCCGGGATTGTTCAGGTGCCACCGGAAATTCCACCGGATGTCCCTTATTTCGGCCGGATGTCCGTCACCTTCCGCTTTCTTGTGTTGGCATTTTAAACTCTTTATTTGATTTCTGAGGACTATGGTTAACTGCTCCTCAGATCTCTGCAGGGTAAATCCAGACAGCTAGCTAGACTATCTGTCCAATCTGAGTTTTCTGTTGCACGACTAAAACTACTTTTGAACGTACACATGTTCCACCAAAACAAGTTCCTTCCCGAGGCTATTTTGCAGAGGCGCCGTTGCTCCCTCCGACGCTTAGCGCCGCCCAAGACGATTGTGATTGGTTTAAAGAGATGTCAATAAACCAGAGCACGTTTTTCTCCCATCCCGGAATGCTGTATGGACTAGCCAGACCTTCTTCCGCAGCGCTGTGGAGGACGGTCTGGCAGTGCGAGACTATAATACTCGTTTCTTCTTTACAGTGAATTTCCAGCTACAGTCAGTAAGCTTAGCTTAGGAAAAAGGCTGAAAGCAGGGGGAAATGGCTAGCATGGCTGTATAAAAGGGAACTAAATCCACTCGCCAGCAACTCTAAAGCTCACAAACTAACACGTTTTTTCTCTTTTGTTTTGTCCGTACAACAAAACAAAATGTTTAAATGACAAGTTGTGGTGTTACGGGCCTGTCTATTTCTCTGCTGGGTTCAGTGATTTTCCAGAGTCTCTGCTGGTTTCCTTGCAAACTCACAGCCATGACAAGACTCCAGGAAATCACTATACCTGGCCAAAAAAATAGATGGGCATATAACCGTCCATAACTTTTTGTAAAACTTAAACAAAGGAGTGGTAACGTATAAATCAGTGGTTCCCAACCTGGCCTTGCCCTTGACCAACTGCCACTTTGCTTGTTTTCAAGCCATGATGTCTCTCTCTCTCTCATGGGCGGGCCAAATTCTCTGGGAGGGCAAAGCAGAGAAAGGGGAGGTAACCTTTCCCCTTATGATGTCATAAGGAGAAGATTCCAGATCGGCCCATCTGAGCTTTCATTTTCTCAAAGGCAGAGCAGGATACCCAGGGCTCGGTTTACACCTATCACCATTTCTAGCCACTGGGGGACCATAGGCAGGCTGGGGGAACTCACATTAATGTTAAAAAAACTCATGAAGTGAAATGTTCATGCCATGGGACCTTTTAAGTTTAGGCACCAAAACGACGAGTTAAGGTTAGGAAAAAGATCGTAGTTAAAACACTCTCGAGGAACGAATGAGCGTTTCCTGACTAGCTGCTGTCTGTAACTTCACATTTAGCGTACAGACATGAGAGTGGCATCCATCTTCTCATCTAACTTTCAACAAGAAAGTGAATAAGCTCCCAAAATGTTGAACTACTCCTTTAAGACTTAGAGTGCATATGTCCGTTCAGTTCACTCACGGTGAAGCAGAGGCAGGTGATGGCACATTCATTATCAGGAGCTCCCACTACATGTGTTTGCAAAAGGTTCTTATTACTCAGAGAAGTGTTCATGCAACCTTCAGTCGGATTTACTGTAATTAATCTTTTAAATTTGGGCTGTTAAAATGAACGCGATATTAACAAGTTAATGCAAATTCCTTTTAATGGCACAAATTATTTTGACGCACGATTACTGCGCACACGTTTTGTGAATCGGGCTTTGGGTCGCTCCGTAGTTTGGGAAATCAGGAAGTGATGCAGCAGTAATGTTGTGGATGTCCAGCAGACTAAAAAAAAAGGGTCTTTTGAACGGCAAGTTCAGTTTCAATGCTCTTCCACATGGTTCTCTCCACAAGACTAAAGTTACTTGCATGTACTGTCGATACGTAAGTCAGTACGTTGAGTCTCAAATACCACTTGAGCATTAAAGGACAAGATGTGGTCCTTTCTTAAAGGACAAATCCGGCGCAAAATGAACCTAGGGGTAATAACACGTGTACAGAGTCGACCGTTCTCTGGGATATGTTTTCATGCTAATCAAATGTGATTTTAGCGCAAACCGCTAATTAGCTTATAGCGCTAGAAGTCGGGGCATGGCTAAAGTAAAAAGAAATCTCTATTTTATACCACTAACAAGGCTCAAAATAGCACCACACTTCCACGGTAGCATAATGAGGGTCCCTACATGTAAACCGAAGCATTGAGAACTTTGTAAGTGTACAGACAGTTTATTAAAAAGATACAGTAGTTTATAAAGACGTTCACGTATACATGCGGGCGCCATCTTGGGAAAACAGTCACGACCAGTCAAACGACGAACACCGTGCTTGAGCTATGTTACTGGTTACTGGTTGCACGGCGTTCGTCGTTCGACTGGTCAGGACAAAAAAATTTAACTGTGTTAACTATGAAAATAATGCGATTAATCGTGATTAAATATTTCACTTGATCGACAGCCTTAATTTAGATGCTTCAGGTCAAAGATGAAAGACTCCACATGTGTCAAAATACCTACCTGAGTGTCCTTTGTGTGTAAGAAAAGCCTTAAAGACAATCCACCAATCACGGGACACCTGTTTCATCCTCTATTGATTTCCAGTCTCTCCACCATCACTGAAAGTCTCTGCTTTGCTCTGCAGGCTTTGTGGCTGTTAGAGCTGTCCTCTGTCTTTGTTTATGGAGGGTAAAGGATCCTGAAGGCTTTTCTCTGGGACCTGGTGTCCCTGCCCTCTTAACTCCTCTGATCCCCAATATAAAACCCTCAGCTCTGGTTTCAAACCTTTCCCTCCCTGAGTGAGGAGATGCAGAGGGAGATGTGAGCTTCTTCCAGCCTGCAAACATCTTTTACTCTCGGCTCTTTTTACTTTTGGTCACGTAAATATAGTAAGATTAAAAAAAGTACTGCAAGATAAAGCTATAGTGCGCATCTATTTTATATTAAAGAACGTCTGTTGCAATACATTGAAGCCTTTGCAAAATGAGTTGATGCAAAGCAGGCACGTGAGATATTCTATATTCAGATGACAAAAAACGTAATTATAGAAAAAGGTACGAATATGGATATATTTTACATTGAGGCCAATTATAATTTTCTATAGGACGACACACACAGAAATTTGCCTCCAGCCATTTCAACCCTTTGTCTAACGTGTCTAGCTCTGTAATTCTTAAAGAGAAAGTTCACCCCAAAATCAAAAAATAATTTTTCTCTTACCTGTAGTCAGTGTTTTCCCTAGGTTTGTAAAAGACTTAGGTGCACTTATTTTGCAAGGTGGTTCAGGGGTCCTCGCTCAAAGAAATTTCACATTTTTCAATTAAAAAAAAGAAGCATATTTACATAATTTTGGACCGTTACTATCACCATATCTGTGTCTTAAACATTGGAAAAGCTAGAGTAGATAATAAATAAATAAGACTCAAAAAGCTTAAAGTTGCTAAAGAAATGTACTGGGGACCGACTACAATCATTAGATCCGATAAAAGTCATTAAGTTACATTCATTGGCTTACGTGCTGCCCAAAACGGTTTGGGTGCTGTGCCTAAGCCTTATAAAGGTAGCGAAAACCCTGCCTGTAGTGCTGTTTATTGATCTAGATAGTTTTGGTATGAGTGGCCTAGTGTTGGAGATATTGGCCGTAGAGATGTCTGCCTTTTCTTAAAGCTATAACGCGCAACTATTTTATACTAAAGAACGTCCGTTACAGTACATTGAAGCCATTTCCCAAAAGAGTTGATACAAAGCTAAAAAAAAGCCTATCAGCTCCACAAAACTCTGTATTTCTCAGTTTGGCTATTTTTTTTAAAAATGGTGTAGTCCGGCGACATTCACACGCAGAATCTCAAGTGATGCGTTTTACATCACCGCTGAGCAGGGACGTCACTAGGATTTAAAGACGGGGGGTGCTTAGCCCCCAGGGTATTTGTAACTTGTGTTTGTAAAATCTTTGCACTCACATCTTTTGGTACTGTATTAGAGCTACACTTATGTCAACAACCAGTCAAGAAACCAACATGTTAACAAGTAAAAAGTGACAGACATATCCATTTCTTCTATTTCTACTCTGTTAAAGAAAAGTTACTGTAATGTTAGCTTTTAGACACATCAAAGCTGCACGGGGGAATTTACTTAGGCCAGACTTTGCTTCTGATGAGTTCTTCTGTAGGCAATGTCTTAAATGCTATCTGTCGGCTCATGTAAATGTGTGATAAAGTAATAGCATGCTATATATAATTCCTTTCTCCATAAGATAAGTTATCCAAAGAATGATATTTAATTACACTAATTACTGTAACTGTGCTGTGGATTGGTTCATTTCGCTGTGTAGTTTGGCTTGCATACAGTATAACCCAAGAACCAGAATTAAGGCCTACATTTAGGCAACATCTACATAGTTATTTAATTTATCACAGTCAATGAATGCAGAAAGCTAAGTTGGTCAGAATATAGCATATATCATAATTATTATAATAATTTAGTTTAGGCTATGCCTTAGTGCCTAGACCTGCCAACAAATGCTTATTGTTAGAAGAAAACCAAACACCCCATATGTCCTTAGACCTGTAGACCACTACTGACCTCAATCAGAATCAACTCCCCTGCCAATCTCCTGCTTCTCTTTCTCTCTGCTAAAATATCTTTCAATATCCATCTGCTCAATGAATTGAAGGCTACACCGGTACAATAGCATTAACAGGGACCCTAAGACGTTTAGTTTTCACTGACAACAACATTCTATGGGGACTGATATTGTTTTAGAATACTATAGAGATATGCTATATTATCTCATTATCATTGGCATATTATTGTTTTCCATAGTAAACCAAAATATCCCCTATTCCTTTACCTCAAGAAAACGTAGCTAAAGGTAAGCAGGTCATTAAAAACAACTTAGAATTTCACTCTGTATCACTCACTACATGTAATCAATCTTCCTTCACCATTCATCTGCGTGTGTATCGGTGTGTGCGTGTGCAGTAGCGAGTTAAGATCGAAGAGTAGCGACGAGATGAATCCTCCAGTTACTTGCAACGCTCCGGTCTGCAACGCTCTGAAAGCTCCCAGTTCGCGGTGCATCATCTCAATAGCACAACTACTCTTTGTTCTTCTGTCTAACTTCCGACTTTTTGGCTATTTTGTAGCTGGATATATATCATTTGTTGCATCTAAATATGAATGGGGATACACTTAGTGATATTGAGATGCTTGATACAGTTGAATCTTTGATAGTAGATTCAGCACCCCTAGAATAGGCCTAACGACGTCCCTGACGCTGAGAAAGGACAACAGCAGCGTTCAGCTTTGGAGACGAAGAGGACATAAAAAATTACACCTGATCATGTTTTTTTTAATTCTGTGTCCTCCTTGATTTGACGGTATAAACTCTTACTGGAAACTGCATGGAGGAGGGGTGGTGCGCCATCACGGAAGGCTTGTATCATGTGGATGCACCGACAGTGTTGTTGTCATTACTTAGAATTCCTCAAGGGGGTGACAGAAACTACGCACTCTAGTTCAAGCTCAAGATAAACTTTATTGTCCCACAAGGTGGGGAATTTGTCTTGGGCACACAAACGACATGTACAACATAATACCAATACAATACAACAAACCATAATATGACCCTAATGGTCTGTAAAACACATCAGGGCAGTGATCACAAGCAACAGTGCAAAAGCGCAAATCTGCAAATCCCCATCATCATTCCTATAAAAATGTACATACTTTAATTTAAGTGAATTTTGAATGCAGGACTTCTAGGCCTACTTGTAGTGGAATATGTTTACTAAGTAAAGGACCTGAATACTCCTTCCACCTCTGATTATTAGCCACATGCAGTGTGGGTTAACTAATGAAAAAGGGGGAGAGAGAGAGGGAGAAGGAGGGTGTGTGTGTGTGTGTGTGTGTTAGAGAGCGAGGGAGAGAGAGGGGGGGGATGTGTGTTAGCAAGAGGGAGAGAGAAAAAGAGGGGGTGTGTGTTAGACAGAGGGGGAGAGAGAGAGAGGAGGTGTGTTAGAGAGAGAGACAGAGAGAGAGAGGTGTAGGATTTCAGCTCTCAGTTCCCGGTTCAGTTGAGTCCTCAGAGCCGCTGAAGCTGCCGGAGCAGACGGATGATGCTCTGCACAAACCGGCGGCTGGATGACAGGACAGCACACTGTGCTCGGTGTAACCGGAGGAGGGCTTCCAGTGTCATTATACCAGGATTATAACTAACTAACTCCTGCTCCGGGCGCGTCTCCGCTGCTCCACTTCCCTCCAACAAGCCCGCGGAGGCAGCCTTCTCTCCGGGTCTGAGATGCCTCTGTCGCCGCGTGCACGCCGCTCCTCACCGGCTGTTGTGACACTTTGATGCTGTGCATATATCTGCTTTACAAATATGATGAAATGGCAGCCGAGGAAGAAGGTGAGTGAGCTGTGCTGCTGCCTTTAAAGTCCACTTTAGTCCAAAGTAGTTGTAGCGGAATGTGGCTGAATGGCTGACTGACTGGCACCGTTTGGGATCAACAGGGCTACTTAAACACTCTCACACAGCACAGCGCAGCCACAGACACTTTATTAAGGATAATCCGTTAATAGCTCGCATTTCAGAAAGACACTGCAGCTACATGTCTGTGTGGGATTATTAGAGGATTATACTGTACAGGAGATGAAACTTTCCATAAAGCTGTATAAAGTCGCTTTAAGCTGCACTATTCACCACCTGGATCACTGTAAGCCAACTGTAGTTCTATTATAGAGAATTCAAAATGACATAAAGGTCGCTGTAGACGTATAAAATACCCAAAAGTGTCATAAATGCCCGAGACACATAGTGACAGGAAATGTAATGAAATATACACGTCTGAGAGTTTTTTTCATCGTGCACCTGCTGTGTACATCCATTGAGAAGACATGTTTAGGGCTGAAACGATAAGTCAGCTAATCTTAAGAAAATTCATTGTCAAAAATGTTGATATTTGAATAATCATTTGAGTCATTTATCAAGGAAGAATGCTGAAGCTTCACTGATTACAGCTTGTCATAATGTGAGTGTTTGCTGCTGTAAATGTAATATATCCGGACTATCAGGACAGAGCAACAGTCATTTTGGGCATTGGGACATCGTTATTGTCGTTGTTTACCATGCTGGCGTAACTGTAGCCTCTCTGTCTTGTTTCTGTACAAAGTGTGAGTAAGCCTTGTCGCTGTGTAGGAAAATCTGTCTGATATTTTAAAACCGCCTCCGTCTATTGAGTGGGTAGTGTGAACTGGCGTGGGATTTCATGCCTAACCACATTTGTCTCTGGCTCAAAGATCACAGGGAGCAGCAGTTCCTCTGGAAAGAGTGCAAGCCCTGATCTTCAAGTGGCTGATCCAGCTGTAATAACTGGGAGAGCTCCCAGTGGGGGAGCTGTTCCCTCTCATCCAGTGGGAGTGTGTTAATTGAGAGGGTCGGACAGTCAGCTGTTAGAGTCCTAATATAGCAAAGATGAGAGGAGAAGAGGAACCGTACATTCATCCGGTTTCATGCACTGTAAACAACACCAGTTGTTTGGATGTTTGTGTGTTCACAAGTTTTTGTGCAAGTAGAGCAAGTTTTACTGCTGCTGATATTTCCAGGACCATTCTTTTAATCAGTGGAAATAAATCAGACTGTCATCCCCTGAAAAACACTCCCACAGGTCCTTTGTTCAAGCAGCAATTAAGACCTATATTTATGTTTCTAGTTGCGGTGCCCTCTAGTGGCCGCAGTAGTTATGGCGGGAGTAGCCTCGCATTGCCAGATGTTCCTTCACAACGCTGTGGAGGAGGGTCTGGCTAGTCCACACAGCATTCCGGGATGGGAGAAAATCGTGCTCTGGTTTATTGGCATTTCTTTAAACCAATCACAATTGTCATGGGCGGCGTTAAGCTCCGCATGGAGCCCTGGTGGTGCTGCAAAATAGCCTCGGGAAGGAACTTGTTTTGGTGGAACGTGTGTACGTTCAAAAGTTGTTTTAGTCGTGCAACAGAAAACTCAGATTGGACAGATAGTCTAGCTAGCTGTCTGGATTTACCCTGCAGAGATCTGAGGAGCAGTTAACCACAGTCCTCAGAAATCCACCGGAGTTTAAAATTCCCCAAGACATCCGGCTGAAAAGGACATACGGCGGAATTTCCGTCAGCAACGGAGCAATCCCGGAAGTGGAAGGTAGTGAATATAGACTATGGCTGGATCAAAGCAGGATGTACGATGACAAAGTATGAGAATGCCATATTTCTGTGTAAGGAGTTAGGTTGGGGTGGTCGATGGGTCAAACAAACACAGGACCTTCACCCAGGGGAACAGGGTTTGAGTCCCGTTTCGAAAATAAAAGTAAACTGCAAGTTATTTTTTACCTTTTACGAACGTCACGTTCAGCGGCACCTTCAGGAAGGGAACTAACGTCGGATTTTTACCCAAACCACAATCACACACACATAAATGTATGGATTTACTTTTCTCCCGCAATTGTATCCATTACTTGAGGCGATTCCATTGAATTTTCTTGATTTGCCACAACATTTCACAGTTAAATGCTGGTGTGACCGGGTCTTTGTACTGAAACCACAGTTTGCAACAACCTAATTAAAAAATTAGACAAATCTGAGACACCTGAGACAATGACAACATGAGTTGATAAAAACATAATGAAAACGAGCAACAACAAAAACATTCACGCTAAAACTATTTACAAGGTATTGTTAAAGCCAATGAAGGTTTCTGAGACTTTCATATTATGAATTTGATGCCAGGTTTATGACCTAAATGTTACATTTCTAACAAACCCAGTGCTGACAGTGTGCATGAATAATCAAAATCCTGCCTTTAAACAGTGTTAACTAAAGAAGATGAAGATTGGTTTCTCTGCAAAGACTTCTGGTGTCAAGACTTCCTGACACCTCGCTCTGGTTTATAACTGCCTCAGGATCTTCACAGGGTGACGAAAGCTGCTGAAAGAGACTCAGTGGGCCACTGAGTGAGTGTTTTTGTGTGGCTGCAGATCTACTGTACAACAGAAAATCCGCAGAATTCATTCTTTGAAACACTTGTTGCAAGGGTGAATGTTTATAAAAGCTCATGTTAAAGCAGATTTTATTTTGAAGACACAAACACGGTCTTATTTTCCAGCAGAAAGAATGAGTGAATGAGAACAGTCACTGTAACATATTACTTTGCATCAGTTATTTAATGATGTAAGATGCCATAAAATCAATATTCCCTTTCTGCTCGGCAGCATGTACGACGAATAAGAGCCGATGCATGTGCACAAACACACGTAGGTCTACACATGAAGTACACACTTGTGCCAATGCTTTACAGTTTGCTTGTGGCCGCTTTTTTTTTTGCTTCTGGGTCATTTTATCTGGAGAATGAAATAAAATGAAACGAAAAACGGGGCGAAAGGAAAGGACTGAGAGAAAAGGCATGGTGTAAAAGAGTCTGGAAGACAGAGAAATGTAATGTAGGGATGAGAATATGCCCTGTCACCAATCTATGATCAGCCCAGGGACCAATCAGAACCTGGACCAAAATCATCTGAATGTAGGAAGAGAATAAGAGAGGGATGGCGGAGGAGGAGTACTTAAAGTGATTAAAGCTAGAATATACAGTATGTGTTGTATCGGCCTTTATAACATGGTTTCAACTTGCAGTTAGATGGCCTCAATTACATTTTCATATCGTCTGGAGTTTCTTCTCTTAATGAGCAGGTGTGTAATATATGCTCACATTTGTCCTCATTAGTACCTGATTTATGACTGTTTATCCCTCCTTGACCCATATAGTCTTAAAACAAAGTGGATCTGAATGTTATGCATGTAGGTGACTCATTTCAAAGTGTTTGAGCACAACTGTACTAAGTAAGTTTATTAGCCTAATACAGTTGCCTCTTAAAGCTTTAGTGCGTAACTTTTTGATGTTAATGAACTTCAGTTTCATTCAAGCCGTTGCCAAATGAGTTGCTACAAAGCTAATTAAGACTATCAGCTCCACACAACTCTCTCTGTATCTCTCAGTATGACTATGTTCAGAAGATTGTGGCATCCGCGACTTTCCCGCCACAGAAACTCGACTGAAGATAATTACCTCTCCATCATGTTTTTTAATCCTCCGTGTCCTCCTTGGCTACTAGCAGCTGTGTGGAGGACGGTATGGGGGCGGTGCGCGATCACGGAAGGCTTGTATCATGTGGCTTTGCCGACAGTTTTGTTGCCTTTACTTAGAATTCTTCATGGGGGAGACAGAAACTACGCACTCTAGTTTTAATTAAAGCTGCACTGATTAATATTTTTGAAAACACTTCCGCAAAGGAAGCATCCTCGCTCCTCTCTCCACTAGATGCATTTTAGGAATTGAGACATCCTTCGAGATGGCTCGCTGAGATCGATTTCCTGGCTCACAGGCAATAGGATGGAGGAGAGAGGAGACGAGGAGGCACAAAATCAAAATGAGAAGAGGCCAAAGTCTGCAGGATGTGTAAATAAGCAACCGTTTGCTAGCACGTTGGTCAAAAAAAACTTCATAAGGTGATAATATGTCAGTCAGTTTGTGGCAAAAAAAAAAAATGTATACTGCACTTTTATAAAGTTAAAATGAAATCCCTGTGTGTCAAAGCTCCACTTCCCATAATGTATCTCAATAGTGTTTTTCCTGACTTTGCACTATGTACACCCACATCACCTCGACCTCTCTTTGACTTGTGTGCAGGACAAAAACGTACTTCCTTCACTAAAACAAAAACATTTCCACTGTACATAATCCTGCCAGCAATGTTTCTCCTTACATCATATTTTTGCAAAACAAGTTATTAGTTTACGGATGTGATTTCTCGGGGACAGGGTGAGGAAGATTTCTGTTTTAGAAAGCTGGCTGACTGAACTGAGATTTACATTCATGTTTGAGGCACCTTTGCCATGTGTGACTTGAAGCTGATCCAGAGGTGTATTAGGTATTATTTTCATGAGTGCATTGTTGACAGTCCGTGTAACTCCCCTGGAACAGCGAGTGCACGTTGGTTTCAGGGACTCGCTTGTGTTTGTGTTTTCAGTGGATAAAATGAGAAGTTTCTCTCCGAGGCGTTTTTTTTTCCCCCCGGCAGGAGTTCATGAAATTTCATATTCTGTTCTGCTCGCTGGGATTGGCAATGCACTGGGTGTAATGTGTTTACTTACAATGCAGCTAAGCTGCTTAAAGCTACACTCCTGCCTCTGATTTAAGACTTAGCCGTCCAACTAAGACCCCTTTTTGCACGATGGCTCAGTCAGACATATTGTTTTAATGTGTCCACCGAATAATCTCCACATTCTTCTATAATCCAGTGGAAAGATGCACTGCAGGCTACCAATTCTGAAACCCCTGTTTGAGTGCCATGATGTGCTGCTCCGTGTGATGAAGAAAACCCAGAGGAAACAAACATAGATGCCGTTTGATTTCAGCAGCGGTAATACATGATTTCTACAGGAGAAATCTGGCCCTGATCCCATTCAACCCTCTGGATCTGCATAAAAATCTCACCTCTGCTCCTCAGACATAACTAGGGATGCAACAATTGTGAAATTCTGGGCTGAATGTTTGAAAAAAACTATTTAGCCGATAATGATACCCATGTTTAGTTGTTGTTTCCACCTTTGTAACATGTATCTTCAATACACTCTTTCAATGAGCACAAATTCAGTCATACACATTTATAAAACAACCTTTCTCCTTCTTTTACATGAAAAATAACTGCTTCAAAAGCCCTTTTAGCCTGATATACAACTAATGTTACCTACTCAGTACTCTCGCATTTTCAGACCTTCCTCCGCAGCACTGCGGAGGAGGGTCTGGCTAGTCCATACAGCATTCTGGGATGGGAGAAAAACCTGCTCTGGTTTATTGGCATTTCTTTAAACCAATCATAACTGTCATGGGCGGCGCTAAGCGCCAGACGGCGCAACGATGCCTCTGGAAAATAGCCTCGGGAAGGAACTTGTTTTGGTGGAACGTGTGTACGTTCAAAAGTTGTTTTAGTCGTGCAACAGGAAACTCAGATTGGACAGATAGTCTAGCTAGCTGACTGGATTTACCCTGCAGAGATCTGAGGAGCAGTTAACCATAGTCCTCAGAAATCCACAGGAGTTTAGAACGCCAACACAAAGGAAGAGGAAGGGGACGGACATCCGGCCGAAAATGAGGGACATCCTCTGGCAACTCCTGAACAATCCCAGAACTGAAACGCAGTCGATATAGACTACCTACTCAGTCAACGAGGCGAATATGGGCCGATTCCGATGTTCTGCCGATGCGTCGGCACATCCCTATTAAAATGTGATAAATAATATTGCATTTAAATAGCATCCGTGTGTGTGCTGCTTTTCTGTCCTTTATTTTTTTCAAACCAGGAAACGGTTATGCATGAAGGAATTCCCTCAGTGGAGACTCTCATAAATGCAGTGCATCTCGAGGCTGAGGAGAGGACGACGCTCGTCATGTTGATAGAGCTGCATGGCTCCAATATCCTCGGGACATTTTTTTTTTTTTTTTTTTTACATCTCCGTTTATTTCACGCCTATCACAACGTCTGTTGGTATAGATACTGTCTCTTACTGAACCCTAATCTGTCCCAAGGATGATGTTTTTTTCCATTTCTTTCTCTTCTCGTTTCAGCTGCTCCTTCCTCCATCTTAAAGTGCCCATATTATGAAAAAAATCACTTTTTCTGGGATTTGGGGTGTTATTTTGTGTCTCTGGTGCTTCCACACGCATACAAACTTGGAAAAAAAAAAACATCCATGCTGTTTTGAGTGAGATAGGGATTTCTGAATGTGTCCTGCCTTCAGTCTCCGGGTGAGGTGGTCAAAATTGGCAGGGCTTTTTACGTCACTAGCCGAAACGAGGTGGCTAACCGTAGCATGCTAACTCGTTCCGAATGGCAAAACACTGCTACAACACACACTAGTTCACCATAATCTACAAAAGAACTACTTACATGTCCCTGTTCTGCAGGTATTCTACACAAAGTTGGAAGTGCGCCCTCGTTTAGAAGAAGTCTCCCAGCTAATCCTGCCTTGTACTGACTGAAGTTGTAGAAAAAAACAGCTAGCTAGCTCATGTGATCTTACCTAGCTACTGCGCATGTGCGACTGCCAACAAAGATGTTACAGCAGTGAGAGATCTCACTCTGTAGCTAAAACAGAGACCTGAACACAGCGTGAAAAGAGGAGCTGCAGCAATGTGCAGTACAACAAAAATATGGTGATTTTTGAAAATTAAACCATGTAAACCAATTCTGGTACAACCTCTAAATACAATTATGAACCTGAAAATTAGCATAATATGAGCACTTTAATATCGCTCTGCCGGATGCCGGAGAGCTCCGCAGCAATTCAGCACAATTCAGATTGTGCGGGACAGGAAGTCGAGCACAGAAACAAAATAAAACTTCCGGTTAATTTCCAAAATAAAATACACCGTGCTCACGGCGGATCATGTTTCAGCAGGTCAGACAGAGTTGTTTCCCCTCTACTCCTCTAGATGGAAACAAACTGTTGTTGGTTTTGTGGTTCTATTTATAGAAACTACATCCTGTTATATTGTGCGATCATACGTGAATTTGCGAGATCTCGTGGGTCCTTGTCAGTCATGACCGCAGCCGTTCCGCAACAAATCCGGACCGGAGCTGACACGCAGCTGTTCCGCAGTTGGTGGAAATTGCGGGTTAAGTTTAGTTTAGTATTTCACGCACATTTGGCCCTTAAGATATGTGCCAACCAGAAAGTCTTTTTAAAGATTACAAGAACCATAATCTCCCCCCCGCTTATAGTAGAAAAACTACAAAGTCGCACAATTCCACAAGCCGCAATGGGCCAATCAGAGTAGAGTTTACACAGAGTATAAATATGTTAGTTAATGAACTCTGTGTTACTTGAACATCTTTCATTGTTCTTTCTACATTGCATTTGTACAAAAAAAGTTAGCGTCGAGCCCTGATGTAGACAAGAGGAGGACCATGCGTGACTGCACTCTGTCACATGACCTCCACCCCTACCACGACTACGCCTCGTCGTCCTCCTGTGCTCCGCGTGTTTTCTCATCTTTTGTCATTAAGTGTGTCTGTAACCCTACGACTGAATGAGATATTGCGGTCACACATCAGCACACAGTCACTCTTTCTGTTGCTCTTTCACTGCACTTTACACCCACTGAAGCAGAACAGATGTGCAGTAACATCAGCCGGGTCGCACTTCATCCGTCCATAATAACTCACTTTATCTGTGAATGAGTTTAAAATGTGTTTCTACTGGGATTTTTCTAAACTCTCTTCAACTCTGCCAAAGTGGGTACGCCTCCTTTCAGGGCTTTCAGACTTTTCTGTGTGTGTATATGTATGTGTGTGTGTGTGTATGTATGTATGTATGTATATATATATATGCTTGAGCCCCCCTAAAAAGGGTCTAAAATCGCCAGTGGTCTGAATGATTTTGTTAAGATAGTTATTATTGAAGCAAAGACATCAATTTATCAGCTGATTCCAAACTTTTTAAGCTATTTAGTTTTCTTTCCATCACCAGCTTACAAATCGTTGTGTAGCGTCCACAGTCAATAAACGTGACTCTGTTACCGTGCGGTTGTGTGTGTGTGTGTGTGTGTGTCTGTCTGTCTGTCTGTCTGTCTGTCTGTCTGTCTGTGTGTTTTATGTAGAAACAAATGGGATCAAACCTATTGGGGGGGAGGGAAGAGAAAAGAGCGAGAACACCTTTTAAAATGTTTTATTTAAATGAGCTGTGTGGCACTGGAATGAAAGATAAGCCACAGTCATTATTTTGGCAATACACTTACAACCTCCTGCCCAGTTTGCTGTGTGTGTGTGTGTGTGTGTGTGTGTGTACACCTGTTGTTAGGCTCTTTGTTGCCCTATCTGTACCCCACTGACCTTCCACTCTATTATTCATGTTTGTAGGCGATTTTCTTTAAGGGAAATTACAGTATTTGTCATTATTCTCAAATGTTATGTTCATTCTGTCCACTGTTCCCTTGTAAAGATTGGTTGGGACCAGTTGGATGTTTCTGGACTAAGATCTAGTCCGGCACATAACACTAATGGTTTTTGGTACAGATTAAACAAATGAGATATATCGTGTTAATCAGTGAGTTTTAAATGGTGCTGGTATGTAAATTGTGTTACCTTAACAGCGAGTTAAAACACTCCCGCATTTCACACAAATTGCGTGACAGGTTTACATACAAAGTCAACACAAAGATGCAAATAGATTCACGGCAGGTGAAGCGAATGGCACGAGTGGCGCGGATGACTTAAGTTGAATCCGCTTAAGTTGAAATACTGAGCGTTCAAACTCTACACCAGACATGAATAAAATGTTAAATCATACAACACACGGGTTGACAAATGGAAGAGTTTCCCTTTAACTTTAAACACAAACATCTCCCTCCATTTCACCTCTCCTCAGTCTGTCTGTACTTTTATTTGTCTGGCAAAGAAAGAACACTTTCCGACTGACTTTATAGGCACTGAATACAAAGGAGACCGTGAATACATATGTACATAAGAACTGGACTTCTGATGACAGAGAAATACAGGGAGATTGGCCTTCAGTCAAGGTCTGTGTTATCTGATCGTGTGAGCGGGGGGAAGTCACTGTGCAGAAGAGGGACAGTGGAGAAATAACTGGTATGTGCCATGATGGGAATAACAGACTGTGTGTGTGTGTGTGTGTGTGTGTGTGTGTGTGTGTGTACCTCCAGATGAGAATGTTTGGTTGCTGGACCTATTTTTAGTGAGGCGATAATAATACCTGCTTAAGTCTCAAAGGAGCTGACCCAACTGTGCTGGGACACTATTTTGCGTGTGTGTGTGTGCGCGCGACTGTGGTATTTGCATTTTTTTTGTTTGGGCCCCTCCAGCCACACTAAGTTAGTCTTTCTACCTCTGAAAACACTGACATTAAGCTAAAAGAAATAAATATACAACCATAATCCAACTTAAGAAAAGTAATAACAAGATGGCAGCGCCGTGTTCAGGATATTTTGGCTTCACTTTTGTTAAGCGTGAGGAAGTGAAGACACGTCATCCATCTTTATTTACAGCCTATGGTTCTTCTTAAATACAATGTTTTCTCTCCGTGTGTGTTTCTAGTTTTGAAATCTGAATTCCTCATATGTTTTGAGTCACAGTTAACCAGAGAGCAAAGCGACCGAGGCAGTGTGGAGGAGGAATATTTGCTGTAAATAAAGCAGATAAAAAGCTATTGAAAACATGACATACTCGCACAAAACGTATTAATATTATATACATATTATCAGACTCTCCTCTTGTAGTCCTGCAGCTAGCGTGTTTGTGTGTGTGTGTGCAGTATGTTGTATGCGTCGCTGCTCGCTGTATTCATTGCTTCGGCTTAGCGAGGCAGTGGGGAGGTGCAAATGTCACGCTGTCTGAAAAGGCTAAGCCAACTCACTGTAGAGAAGTCGGAGGAGGAGGAGGAAGAAGAAGAACTGGAAGCCACTTCAGAATATAACAGTGCTAAGTGAAAGAGGGAAAACATCACAAATGATCACAAAGACTTTCTGCAATCTCTCATATACACATACACACACACACACACGCACATGCACATCATCTTTCGCTTATAATCTCATTCTAGAGCGTTTCTTCTGCTAAATTGAATTGTAATTGGCAGACAATGGGCGTGACATCACAATTGGCTGGCTGGCTCATATAGTAGCAGCTCGTCTAAATTGAGCCTGAAGTGAGCCATGCTTACTGATGAGCCCGGAGCGTTAATGAAAGAATAAAAGCATCGGGGGAGCAGAGCACATATAGGAAACATGGAGGCAGAGAGAGGAGAGACTGAGGTGTACTATCTCTGAAAATGAATTGCCCTTTGGGACCGGTGTCATTAATAATTATTGCGTGTGACAGCAGCCGCAGAATGTTGACTTCTTCAGCATATGCACCGCAACAGCTGAGTGATCTCCTGTGCAATAATGGAGCTTTTATGAAAAGTAAAGACTGTAGTGCATCTCCTTCTTTTTTTCCAGTACGTTAATTTCTGTGTTTCCTTCTCTATATTTGTCATTCTTGGTTGCACCTGTATTTGTATTAGATGAGTTGGCACATTAGTGCGTGCATCGTGCTCATCAACACATTGTACTGTAGGGCTGGTTACAGAATTCAATACTATTTAGGCATCGACCAAATTGCCTCTAAACTATTGGAGTATCGAAAAAAATACCTCGTCTTTCAAAACCCAATTTCCATACCTAAGGAGCAAATCGTATCAGCGTCAGTGAGCCAAAAAAAAGCATGCAGCATACTTCTACCAAGATCTAATAATGCTGGTGATTGGCTGTCTAACGTTATGCGTTGTCGAAACGTGCAGGAAAATCTATGAAGGGCCATCTGGGAAATTATTGGCACGAGTGACGCGATGCGAACATGTGACGCGTGTCATTGTTGAATCCGCTTAAGTTGAAATACTTTAATCTGAGCGTTCAAACTCTACACCAGACATGAATAAAATGTTAAATCAGACAACACACGGGTTGACAAATGGAAGAGTTTCCCTTTAACTTTAAACACGAACATCTCCCTCCATTTCACCTCTCCTCGGTCTGTCTGTACTGTCAAAACATGCAAGAAAAGCTATGAAGGGCCATCTGGGAAATTATTCACAATTACCTCACACACACACATTCAAGTGAAGTGCTCTCACACACTACTGAAATGCTTTCACACTAGTGAAAAATTATATTCTCACATACTATACTGAAACCACACACACACACACACACACACACACACACACACCCCTGAAATGCTCTGATAAACACTACTGAAACGCTCTCACAGGCAATACTGAAATGCCCTCATACATTACTGAAAGTGAAATCCAGTCTGTGTGTGTGTGTGTGTGTGTGTGTGTGTGTGTGTGTGTACACCTGTTGTTGGGCTCTTTGTTGCTCTGTCGGTACCCCACTGACCTTGTGTTTGTAGGCGATTTTCTTTAAAGGAAATTACAGTATTTGTCATTATTCTCAAATTTTGTGTTCATTTTGTGGATTCAGTACAGCGTGTGTGTGAGTGAGAGAGAGGTTTCAGTATAGTATGTGAGAGTATCATTTTTCACTAGTGTGTATGAAAGCATTTCAGAAGAGTGTGTGAGAGCACTTTACTTGTTGTTTACTTTTTGTTTATTAAAATTGATCGTTCAGGAACCGGTATCAAAGTCATAGTGTTGGTATCGGTACCGCTATCGACATTTTTTTAATAATACCCAGCCCTAGTAGAGGGCTAGAGTGCAGACAAAGGAGTGGAAGCACTGCTGGGCCTTTCTTGTATTCAACTACAGGTGCTCTTTGGATATATAACAGTTACTGCAGACAACGTGCTGGTCATTTTAAAATACATCTTCATGTAAATAAAGACATTTTAAGTCCTACCGAGGAGTGCCTTGGATTATTTTTGGAGGAGACATGCATTTTTACAAATGAGTTTCCACTCATGCAATGAGCCCGTCACAGGATGACAATAACATCGTAGACTGTATTTACAACAGAGATGGCATTACGGAGAGCGGAGCACCCGAAAAATGAAAACATATCAGTGCAAAAAGACTTTGATGGAGGACAAAACGAAAGGCAACGCGCAGCAAAGGGCCACAGGTTTCGGACTTGAACCCTTGAGCTACCAGGGCACCCCGGCCAAAGATTGTTTGTGAGGGAAAAGAAATGTTACTCTTTGTTTTTGTAGTTTAACACAGTCCAACAGAGTTCTTTAGATGAATTATCCATAATCGCATCACGTCAATTTAAGGAGGATCTCTTGTTTATTCAAGGCGTATCCATTAAATATCTCTGAATCAGGACCTCCAGGACTTTGATCATCAAACTCATGAAAAATAAACTAAGAAGGCTTCACCTGTTGTAACAGTGTGTCATATGCATTTAATCCATATTTCATATCTTCTGCTGCTCATCTCATTTTCAGGTTCTCGCTACAGGTTGTCAACATTAATTAGGCTTGTTTTTTCAGCTGTTCAAAACTTAAATTACTTGCATTACTTGTTGTAATGTAATTAGATTCAATAAGGGATTTAAAAGGATTCTGTTTTTAATAAGTGGATTCGATACGGGATTGGGATTCACTAAAATGCCATCAAACCCAACCCTAATTCTTACACGGATACAAATTCATCTTTAACACGTTACGGTCAATCATGAATCCCTTTCATTTAACTTCTATATGAAGACGTAATTTAAACATTTTCCGGAAAAAAGGACAAATGAATTTTATGTAAATCTAATAAAAAGAACATCCGTTTTGAAATCAAATGGAGGAGTCACTCTATAATGTAGATATGTTAATACGACTTTGAAGCTCAATACATGTGCACACACCTTACTTAAATAACATTCAAGCAAAACTTCCTCTGAAAGAAAGTATTGAGGGCCGCATTCATGAGATGAAAGCTAATGACACCAGTAAGTGGATAAAACGCTTTTCAACCCTACTGCATGCTTTTAACTCATTTTTGTCCTTAAACTGACAAAGGTCCTTGCGTGCCGCCAGCGAGAGTACAAAATATGGTACAAAATCCAAATTGTATTTCTCTTGCTTTTGAAAATAAATGCCATTTAATATAATAAAGGTGACGTGGCGAAACTGTATAGTTGAGTTTAGCAAATACCAAATAAAAAGCTACTCAAAGATGCAATTTTGTCAAGCTTGATGTTTTGACATTTGTTGTGCTCCTTGAAAAGTGACATAGCCAGTAGGTAAATGGCAGCACGCTGCACTCTGCTCTTGTCATTGACAGAGGCAGCAGCGTACCAGATAGTGATGGAGCAGGTGAGGATGGACTCAATGATGGCAGTGTAGAAGTGCAACACCATAGTCTTCTTCAGCTGCCACAGAAAGTGCATCCTCTATTGTGCTTTTTTTTTTACAAGGGAGCTGATGTCCAGTAGCCTGGTTGACACCAGACCCTTCTCAGTTGTAACTGAGAAGGGTCTGGGCAAGGTTCATTCACAGCGCATTTCCAAAGGGGCTTCACCAACAGACGCCACTCAAATGCCTCTGGGCGCATTTGGATAGTCCTTCAACCAATCAGACCGACAACCCGGGTGACGTAGCAGTGACAGCGGCATCAACGGGTTGCTGCGCTTCGGTGGCCGTCATGTTGAATGTAAACAAAAAGCTGCTTGCTGTCATCGTCATCGTGTAAAGCCCGCCTCAACGGTTGTGATTGGTGCCTTGATTTGGAAAAATTTGGCCAGACTGACTTGCAGAGCAAATCTCAAATTTGCCGGAAGTATGTCCAGCAATACATATGTGAAATACATACGAATTACAGTGCTTTACTTTTCGTAGCCATATGGACGAATGGTTCATGATCACGAATCACAGCCTGATTTCTGCATTAGTACCCCGTACAGTACGCCTCGTTCCCTTCCACTAACATCTGCTGTATTCTAAAGTGATAATCCATTTACTGGATTAGTCAGGCAGAATAAAAAAGCTGTCAATGAATCAATTACGAGAGAGGAGAGAGAAAAAAATGACACATATGTGCATGCACACACTGGGGCCAAAGCAGAAATGATATCGGTTTATCTGTATCATGTAGACCTGGAATAGGAATGTGCTCCCAGATAACAGCAGTGGGTGTTGAAAGACCAAAACGGGAGATTAGCGGCTGAATGCTCTTTGCTACCTGCTCCTCTATGAATTATCACAACCTGTGAGGATGAATGTGAAACAGAGAGAGGGTCTAATTAGCTTTGGAGGGAATCATTAGCAGTGTGTTCTCTGCTTGCCCCAGTTGGCTGAGTGGGAACTGCATGGAGTCTTCCCCCGAGTAATGACTGGTCTCTCTCCCCTCCCACCTGTCCTCCACCTCTCCCCATCTCTCCCTGGATAATTTGGCTTTAATTAAGACTTTGCACCACCAGGAGAGGAGGAGGAGGGTGTTGACCCTGCTTTCAGTTTGGGGCGTTGTAGGTGTAAATAACTAGAGGAATAAAAGGCCACTGAGATGTAAAAGAAGCCTTGGGAAAGTCAAGCCAAGTCATCTTTATTTACATTTAAATGTATTATTTTTTATTTTTACATTTAGAAGTTGAGCCAAAAGTGCTTTACAACCAAGGCAGATGGTTTGAAATCTGCCTCGGTATAGATGGACAACATTACATGATAAGAAAGTACATAACAAACAATAATACAAAATGTAATACAAAACAACTGACGCGATAAACACCAAAGGGATTGAAAGGATTTTATGAAATAATATTGATTGCAATCCATATTGTCTTCATGCAGACAGAACAAACAAGATGGTTATTGTTGGTGAAGGACACATGGCTTTTTTAAGCGATTGAATGCTGAATTTAGGAAAAATCATTACAGTTTCTTGTCTACTCTATCAGTTGATTATTTTACTATATTTTATTTATTATCTCGTCTACTCTTTAGAAGACCTTTGAACAAATGTTCTCCAGTGGCTAATTTAGCTGTAAGGCTGCAACTAAGGATTATTTTCATTGTCGATTAATCTGATTATTTTCCCTATTAATAGATTAGTTCTTTGGTCTCTAAAATGTAATGAAATGGTGAAAAATGTGGATCAGTGTTCCCCAAAAGCCCAAGATGACGTCCTCAAATGTCTTGTTTTGTCCACAACTCAAAGATATTCAGTTTACTGTCACAGAGGAGAGAAGAAACTAGAACATATTCACATTTAAGAACCTTTTTTAAATTTATTTTTACATAAAAAATGACTCAACTTGATTAATTGATTATCAAAATAGAAAATAGTTGCTAATTAATTTAACAGATGACAATTAATCGATGAATCTTTGCATCCCTACTATCAGCCTTTTTAAGGCTCAAATTGTGTTGTATTATTGGGTGGATGTTTGAGTAGTCAGGCGCCAAGAATTTCATTTCTTTTTGTGATTTTTCAGGTGTCTTTATGAATCCACGTTGGTACTTTAATTACGCCCACCAAGGAGTCTTGCTTGTTGGTTCGTTTGTTTGTCAGCAGGATTACGGAAAAAGTACTGGCCCAGTTTTCATGAAACTTGGTGGAAGGGTGTCCAAATCACGGGGGAAACACCAATTATTTTTCACTTTCGCTAACATTGCGAAAGGACATTTGTGCTCCAGTCACGTGGTGTGGTAAGGACGTACATCAGTCTGTCTTATCGGTTAGGACATACCTTTCAGTAACACTCCCCCCTCGTCATCGGTCCAAGCTAAAAAAAATCCCTGCTCTTTTCACCGTTGTTTTCACCGTTATTTTCTGTATTTTCAACCTATACAGCCATGATTTTTAACCGCAGAGTAACATTAGATAATCTGCTTCCCGTTTACACTGGCACACAGATTGTAGGCGAATGGTCATTTGATTTGCATTGTCAGATGTGTTAATACGGACGAAGATTAGTGCTGCTACTGAAGCTAAAACTCTTGTGTGGACTGAGATTGTTTTTTGTCTCAAAACGCCGCTTTATATATGAAAACGTCGTAGTGTAGATGTAGCCTAAAGCTTCGGATATACTCAAGAAACTACGAGCATGCACGGAGACGTTTATGCTCAACGCATTGTTCGTTGCAGTATTCTCTGAAACACCTGAGGGCGTACAAACAAAATAATTTCTGAATCGGCAAGAAGTAGTAGAAAAGAAGAGAGCGGAAGTTAAGGAAAGCAGCCTGCCTGACAACAGAAGTAAACACATCCATTATAAACACCGATGTACCGCGAACCATTACATTTATCTACCAATCTATCGAAATGACTGTCTGCCTGGAATACTGTTAAGAACACTCTTTCTGAAGCCATTTTTTTTTAGCTTTGACAAAACGATCTCTCGTGTTTTTCCACATTATCCAACAAAATGCCTCTTCTTTTCCCAGTGTGGTGTCTCTCTTTGACCACATATTTAAGGCTGTTTGACTCTCTGTGGTCTGTATGTGAAGAATCACACAGATGTTTGTGCGGGCGAACCTGCTCCGCCAGTCTTTCCCAACTGAACTGAAAGGTCTAGTTGGACGACCACGCGCCGCGACAGCTTGCGGAGTCTTTGCGCTGGAAACAACAGCCGTGGTGACTTCATTTTATGGCTCGCGAACACCGCGGCTATCATAAACCTCGCTTAAGTTTTGTCTGACACCACATGTTACTCCTCTTTCTCTCTCTCAGATTTATTTACATCAATGTCCTGCCCCTAGTCTGGCTATCACCAGACCAAGCTAAACATTAGTCTGGGGAGTCTGCTCTGTATTTTCTACTGCACAAGAGGCGTGATCAACGGGCATAGTTCAAATGACCCTGTACACAATTGGATAGTCCTTCAACCAATCAGACCAACGATCCGGGTGACGTAGCAGCGACAGCGGCAGCGGCATCAACGGGTTGCTGCGCTTCGGTGGCCGTCATGTTGAATGTAAACAAAAAGCTGCTTGGTCGCTTCTCTATCGTCATCGTGTTAAACCCGCCAATAGCGCGCCAGGTGGATAAGCCAGTTTGTGATTGGTCCCCGCAAAATTGTAATGGAAGCAGGATAGATAAACGTACAGGTTTCCAGCCTGAGCTGCAGGGAGAACTCAAATCGCCGGCAGATCGGGCTGGGTTTTACCCAGTCTATCCTGCCCCCCTTCTACCTGCGCACCAGTTTGTAATGAAGTAACACACACTTGTCTTTTGTTGACACTGCTTCAGGCTTGGTTTGATGCAATGTATCTCTAATAAGCCCTAATAAGACACAGCATATCCCTTTATATCAACCTATATTTTCTCTAATTCTTCTCTCCCCGCCGCGACCCTCTAAATCACGTCTACAGTTCTGTTCTGTTAGCTCTTCACATTGACCCCTTTCCTCCTTCCCCCAGGAGGTATATTTGCTCCATCAGGGTCAAAGGTCGCTGAGGCAATCAAACGCTGCACGAGCACGTGCACACACACACAAACGGTGGCAGCAGCCGCTTGACTGACAGTCTAATTACCCAGTGTAAGAGAAGCAAACCCCTCCGCTGTACTGCTGTTAACAGGATCAGAAGGCCACTTTTCCTCCTCCCCTCCCCACTCTCCCTTTATGCATATTTTTTATCATAAGTGTGTGTTTATGTGTGTGTGTGTGTGTGTGTGTGTGTGTTGTATAGAGAGAGGTAGATTGGTCCAAAGATCGTGGCTGATACATGAAAAGGTCAAGTGAATGACTCCGGGTCTGCGTCTATAGATAAAGTAGAGCAGAGAGAAGGAAAGAAGAAAAAAGGGAATTGCTTTTAGTCACCCAGGGAATAAACCTTGTGTGTTGAGGTTAACTAGGATTACTGTGTGTCTGTGTGTGTGTGTGTGTGTGTGTGTGTGAGTGAGTGAGTGAGTGAGACAGAAGAAAATGCTTTCTTTAATTTAAAGCTCTCGGTTCAGAGTAATTCAGTGTGTACGTCAAGGTTAGATGTCGGAGTTGACGTTCCACTCAGTTTATCCGCACAGACTCACAATAATACTTGTGGTGTGTTTGTATTTTCAAGAAATCCAGTTTACTTCTGTAGAAGCCGATAGAGAGAGCAGAGGATCAGGTGTTTGAGCAGCTGCGGTGAAGTGAGGTTCCGTGCTCTTGAAGAGGAGATAAATAGAGAAAGATGTCAGATGTCAGCTGACCCTTTACACTGACCTCCACACATCACATTTCAAAGAGAGGTTGATAAATGCTTCCTACTGTATGTGATGACTTACACTTAAACACATCATCAGCCCCGTAACTTTGATCCTGTGGCCCTGACCAAAATAGAAAATCAGCCAACACTGTTTTTTTTTATAACCAAGTCTTAAATATTAGAACATTTGTTTCACACAAACCTGATATATTAGCACCTTAAAGTTGGTTAGGCTAATGTGCTAGCAAATGATTCTCCATTTACACATCCAACAGACACAGAGCAACAATGTCATCCCATTGGAGTCGTGTTTCTGGCCACCAGACTAATCTTAGTCCTATCTATACACATTTGCTTTTGCGCCCATTTCAGGCGTATTTGTTTGGCAACGTGCGCGTAAAAGCATGGCGAGGTATGTACAAACAGGCCGCACTGAGGTAAAAGCACAGACGCGGGGACTGAAAAGGGGGGAAAATTGCGCTTTTCCATGTCATATATATGCATTCATGGGAAGGTGAAGGGGAAAGTGGGAGTTTCCCATAAAGAGATGGGAGGGTAAGCGTAAAGTGCGCCTAATTATCTATTCCGCGGTATGTACAAAAAGCGCCAGTGAAAGCGCGCCTCTATTTTGCGGTGAAAATGCTCCGCCTCTTAAAAGCAGGTGTAAACCAGCCGCAAGCGGGTTTCCTCGCATCTGCCTCCTGATGAAATGGCAGCAGTAATCCGAGCAAGACGAAGACATAGGCCAAGGAGACGAGCTCAAAAGATTTTTGCCACAAGGATCACACTTTTTCAGTTGAGTGAACACGAAATCATTAAGCGTTACAGATTAAGCAGCCATGCAATATTACAGTTACTGGAAGAAATCAAAATGACATTGAATCTCCGACTCAGCGTTCACATTCCATTCCAGCAGCTGTTAAACTCCTCGCCACAATACAAATATTGACATCAGGATAATTTCCAAACAGTCATAGCATCAGTAGTGGGAATATCGCAGTTTGCGTATCATAGCACCAGTACATAACGCTTTGCTACAGCGCACTAGTCAATGTACATTTTCCCACCACTAATGACGAAATAACACGCATCAAGCTGTTACCTCATGAACAAGCATATCAACTTTATCGCAGAATCTTTGTTTTCGCTGTTTTGACTGACTTGGTGACTGATCCATGATAGAAAGATGCGTGCAATTTACGGTATAGTGGGCGGAGAAAGGCACTGATTACCTGATGAACTGAACGTTTGTTAAATACGACGTGAGCTGAAGTCTCACAGCATGCGCTTTCTGCGGGTTGGCCATGGAGCTGATAACGCTACATTCGCAAATGTACGTACATCTGGCCCTGAGAGTTCACTGGAACTTGTTTGCTGAAACAACAGCTGGAGAAATTGTCATCTGACCCTTACAGTAAATATGGGAGCCAAATAGCCAGCACAAGAAGCTAAACTAGGCAAAATATGTCCGTAGGAATGTAGACTTGGGTGATAAATGTGATAACACATACAGTATATATATATATATATATATATATATATAATCAATATAATAATCGATTGATATTAGGGCTGTCAATCGATTAAAAAATGTAATCTAATTAATTGCATACTCTGTGTTTAATCCAGCTACTAGCTAGCGGTAGGCTAACGTTAGCTGCTGTCGAGTATAATGTTAACTAGTGTCATGTGCAGCAGTGTTTGTGTTTCAGAGCATCAGAGAGAAGAGCAGACATATCAGTGACACCAGATTTCGGTAGCCAGGGTTGGCAAGAAGAAGATTTTTACAAGTAAATGTTCCAATTAATAATCCAGGCAGAACATTCTCGTCTCCCTCCTTCATTTTACAGTCCAATGGTGCTAGAACGGCTCCGGGTCAAACGTCAATATGGAATGGATTAATCTGCGTTATTTTTTTTAAGGCGTTATTTGTTCTTAGATTAATTAATTGAAATGAACGCGTTATTTTGACAGCCCTAATATATATATCAGTGTTAATTTTGACAGCAAATTCTGATTTAGTCTTAGTCTTTTGAATAACACACCATTTAGTTTTAGTCTTATTTTAGTCATCTGAAATCTTTTAGTCTTAGTCTAGTTTTAGTCGACTAAATATAAGAGTTTTAGTCTTAAGTCTTTTCGTCTTAGTCTAGTTTTAGTAGACCAAATATTAGCAGGTTTTAGTCGACTAAATCTACAGTGGATTTAGTCGACTAAATGTTTCTCCAGAATTTCCGGTCATTGGAAGTATCCATCAGTCTGTTATGGAATGGTATTAAGGTTTGAATATGCAATACACAGATTTAACGGTTCGTCCTAGACCTAGCTCTGACATTTCTGTTGTTCATGAGACGTGTCATTGCCCTCGGACCGGGTGCACTGCAAAACGTTAGCATGTTGCTAACGAGTGAAGTCAACTGAAATCAGCCAAAGCTGTGTAACTAAGACTGTGCAACTAAACACAACTAAGTATAATGTAAACAACCTTACTGTTGTGAAAACGTCCTCGAAACTGTGTAAAGTTCTGCAAACTCGTCCTCCTGTGTACCTGCTGCTGCGTTTGTTTAGCTGTTGCGCCTGCGTGTGCCGCGGCTTTTTAAAATGGCTCTGCTGCTTCCGCATAAATCAACCTACCCTCAAAGATTCGCTCTGATTGGATTTCTTCCCAACTTGTCCCACAAAAAAAGAATGGTTTTGATTGGATCTCTTCTCCATTGGTCCCGCCCTAACATTTCCGTCTCATTTTTATTTGTTGACTAAAGTGTCTGTTATATTTCGTCACAGTCTTCATCATCATATCTGAATTTTTATTTAGCTTTCGTTCGTGAAAAAGGTTCGTTGACGAATATTTTTCGTCATAGTCTTCGTCAACGAAATTAACACTGATATATATGTGTGTGTGTGTGTGTGTGTGTATTTCTAGTGCTTTGCAATTTGTGCCTTACACCTCTGTCATGCCAAAAAGTTAAACAAAATACAGATCTTTAATAACAATTTAGCTGAGACAGATGTTTTGTTGTCATTTGTTTTCCTTGGTATTTATTCCCTTCATTATAAAAAATGTCATTGTAACAAAATAAGTTGTTTTAAAGTCGTTCATCCCTTCATGACACAGTCTTTGAATGAGCATGAATGTAATCATACAAACAACCTTTGATATAACCTTTCACATGAAAAAGATATGTTGTGCTTCAATCGCTTTTTGAACCTTTTAACACATTTGGCTTTTTCATACAGAAATACTAATAACAATACTCATAACACTACTGTAAAGCACTAGCTCTAGCTCTCAGCCCAGTTGTATCCACTGAATGCTGAAGACAGTTAATGACTTGTGTTGTTGGTTAATGTTGGGAGAGCTCAGCTTTGGTCTGGTTCGACAGACAGACGGTGATGCCTAATCTGTTGGCTCCAGATACATTTTGTGGTCCCTCAACATATGATGCCAGGGGCGTCACTGATAACCCTGCATATGGTCAGGCACATCTACTGTACATGCACTTAGACACACTAACATCAATACAGACTCTGAGAAGCACACACAGAAGAGACACATACACTCATCCCTGTCCCTGATGAACGAGAGGTTTATGTCAAGCAAGACTCCTTTTTTTCATAAGATTTAAAGCCTTGGACGCACCTCCGCCTTTACAACTGCTCCAGAGTTTATACTGTAACACACCATAGTACACCGACTTGTGAAGCCATTAGACCGGCTCTGTATGTCTGTGTGAGAGGAGAGAGCCCACAGCTGGCCGTGTAACATCTTTATTGGTCCCAGTGGAAACAGTGGTTATGGCCACTCCAACTCAATTATTGCATCTTAGCTAGTGTCCCAGTGTAACAGTGATGAATATTCATGCATATAAACCAGCGAACAGTTGGTGTGTGTGTGTGTGTGTGTGTGTGTGTGTGTGTGCGTGTGTGTGTGCGTGTGTGCGTGTGCTACTCAAGTTTTTAGGGCCTTGTTGTACTCTTTACTTGAGTATTTCCATGTTCTGTCACTTCATGCTTCTACTCTATTACTTTTTGAGAGGGAAATATTGTATTGACGGATGTAGTTACTTTTCAGAAAGAGATTTTACATTAAAGAACGTAATAAACTTACTTTATCATTTTAAAAACATAACCTTTACTATTGCTCCTTAGAGTGATCTTTACAGTCCGAGGCTCAAAGAGGTAAAATGATCCCATATTTCACACAAAAAACAGACTAGAGAAAAAAAGAAAACAGTTTGAGCACCTGAACTTTCTTTTTTCTTTTACTTTTCCTATTAATGTTCTTCCGACCCCTCAGATTTATCTGTTGACCCTTTGGAGGGGCCCGACCCCTAGGTTGAGAACTTTTGGACTATCTAACTGTATATAAAGTAGTTAAAGTAGCTTCACCTGGAGCAGCTACAACAGTAACATGCTTTGACTTTTGCATTTTGCTCGTAATACTTAACTAGGACTTTGAAATGAAAGACTTTAACTTGTAACAGAGTATTTTTACATTGTTGTATTGGAACTTTCAAAAGTAAACAATTTTTGTGTGGACGGAGTAAGTTACGTCCACGTCTTTACCCACACATCACTTTTAGTTGTTTTTTTTTCAACATATTGACTCAGTTTAACAGGTTCAAATGAGGGTTTTTTTACCAAATGGCCGCAGCGGCTGTTGTTTCTTATCTGTGTGAGAATATGTGTTTCCAGTCTTCTGGGAAGATGCTTGCTCAGCAGCATTATTTCTCTACTGCAGTGTTTACAGGCTGCCTAGTCTATTAGAAGAACCTGTTTGAATCACGTTGCCCATCAAGATGAGAGAACTGTTAATTCCCAGACTGTGAGTAACTGCACTCTGCTGCAGAGGTCTGCTGGTTTAGATTCACAGGGTTTGATCATACCTCACCCTGGTAATAAGGTGCATTCAATTCTACAAAGAGGCATCCTCGCAATACAGATTGCTGTTTTTAATGACTCCCTCAGACCCTCTCAGGCTCTTAAATAATGATCTCACTCGCTGAGGTTTACAGCCCACAGCTCACAACTCACACAGCATGTCGTTATATCACCTACTGTGGGATAAGTGGGGTATTGACTTGGCAAAATGAACCCTCTTGTTTTAGTGATGGCCAAGTGACATCAGCACCACTTCATCCCTGTTGTTTGATAAAGACAAAAATTACAAAGACTGCACCAGAAAACTGTAGATCTTAAAGGATAAAGCTTATTTTTGTAGTTGTTGACATCACATCTGTCAGTTATGATAACTTTGTAGCTTACTCACCAGAAATGGTATCTAGCACTGCACATATAACGTTAGCCAAGAGTTTATGTTATAGCAGTGGGAAATTAACCATCAAAATTCATACTAATTTTTCAAACAATGCCTCTTTAATGTCACGAAGTTCACAAAAGCAGACTTCCAATTTGTAGCTAGCAGAGTTTACAAGCTGTAGTTGGCTAATTAGCTAACACAAACTAGCTGTAGCTGTAGTTAGCTAATTAGCTAACTCAAACTAGTAGCTGTAGTTAGCGCTTGGTTGAAAACGCCATCTTGAGATGACTTTTTAATGTTTTTAGCTGACTCATTTTAAAACTATAATCTATAAAAAAAAGAGGTATTAAATATTTTTGATGCCTACATGCATGATACAGCATGTCTTCAATATCTACTAAAAGAGTGGGCTAAAGCTAACATGTCTTGGCAAAAAGTCAGCATTTTCACCATCAATGATCCATGTGGCCCTAGTTAGCCTTACTTAACCTTATTATAGCATTATAAATATAAATGAAATTAGTTCTGTTATTTGTTCTGTTTGGATATTTACTAGAAAAAACATACTTGGACAAGCAACACAGAGGTTAGATTTATGTTCAATTGACTTATGATGAGTTATGCAAACAAAAGTCTCTTGGGTAGCAATGTTGCAAGTTGCTTCAGTGTCAACTTTGACCCAATAAAGAGCAGGACAGATCTGCTAACGGCAGCTGAAACTCTAAAATAGCCTAGCTAGCTGATGGACTTTGGAAGTAACGCTAAATTACTACTGCAGGTAGTAAGCTAGTTGCTGGACATGCTAACGTATACAGTTTACATTAGAGCAGATTAACACATTAATCCATGTGTAATTTTGCGTTTGTGTTTTTGGATGTGGAAAACGCTTAACAAAAGACACCACTTTAACAGTTATTACTATGTACTGCCTTAGATTTGACCTAATATTAAACCTACCGTTGTACACGTACTGTACAGTTTTCAATATTTTGGTGTGCTCATTTTGGTTTGACACAGAATAAAATGGTCTAGATATAATCAGGATAAACTCTTGGCTTTGCTTACAATCTGATCATGTTTCTTGCTAAACTTCTTATTTAAAAATGTTGCAGTTACTTTGGTCTCCTGGGGAGTTTAATCTTATCATAACCAATGGCAAAACCACGAAAATATAAGACCTAAGCTCTAAGTAAACTATTGAGGATTCAAAGTAAATCGTGTTTCCCTCTGGGACCAGAGGTATGGGCATGGTAATGTCCTTTTGTCAATGTAGTATAAAGTGCTGTTTATTGTTTGTCTGTGATGAGAAAATGCGAGCTGGTTCCAGGCTGCCAGGTGTGTCAGGAAGCTCTCAGCATCCTCCATCTCTAACAAATTACTCAAGGCCACATTTCCCTCTTCCTTCCACATCCTCTGTAGTGTTAAATCTGTTCAGTCACAAGCAACACTAGTGAAAAAAGAAGGCTAGATCCACTTTGTGTCCAGATGAAATGAGAGTGAAGGTTTTGTCTGTGTGTTTTGTGGCAGATTGTCTGATTTGCAGCGACATCAATCTCTATCATGTCTGGTTTATGTGATCCTCTCTCACTCGTACTCACCCTCTCTCTCTCTCTCTCTCCCGCCACTTGTGTCGCCATCTGTTCTCGATTAATGTGAGTTACGAGCAGTAATTGAAGCATCTGTTCATCCGGTGTGCATCCTTTGCTCTGACACACCAACATATAGCACCTCTCTCGCTATATCTCTCACTCTCTCCTTCATTTTGTTTGCCATTATTTCTCACTAATACACACACTCCTTCAACTTCTTCAGTCTTTTTTTAGCCGTTATGTTGGGCCCTCCAGAATGAACTATCTCAACATCTATTGGATGGATTGCCTTGAAATTTTATGCAGACATTAATGTTCGACAGAGGAATAATCCTACTGACTTTGGTTATCCCTTGACTTTTCGTCTAGCGCCATACATGAGGTTGATATTTGTGGTTTTGAGTGAAATGTCTCACCACCTACTTTCATCGAATGCCATTTGGATCATAGGATGAATTGTCATAACTTTGTGTATATGCTAGTGGCTGTGTCTTAAGCCGGCCGAAAAGCATTGACTTGTCAAAGTGGCAAACCACTAAGAATCGGCATTTGGCACATCAAAAAGAGTGACACACCACCGGTCAGTGATAAATGTGGTATCTGCCAGTGAAATTGAAGCAATAGTCAGTGTATAATTTTCAGACAGCATTGGCATAATCAACAGTAGCATATTAATAAGAATGGGTATACGGTGAAATATATATGACAGTGGAACATGAGCAATAAGCCAGTAGATTTGGCAGCAGTTTACCAAACAAACGGCAAGGCAATTTTATTATAAAGCACATTTCAGCAACAAGGCATTTCAAAGTGCTTTTCATGAAACATTAAAGGGCAGTTTAAAAGAATTAAAATCATTCATCAAAGAGAATAGAAAATAAAAATGAGCAAAGACAATAAAATACAAGAATAAAAGTTACAGCAGAAAGGAATAATTATTTGATTTAAACAAATGAAAACGTCAGCCTTGATTTAAAAGAACTGAGAGTTGCAGCGGACCTGCAGTTTTTGGGGAGTTTGTTCCAGATATGTGGTAAACTCCATGTTTAGTTTTGACTCACGTGACCCAGTCAACCTGAGAGGTCTGGATCACACTGTAGTATCAGTATGTAGCACAAGATCAGACGCTCGTAAAAATGCGATACGATTTTTGACTGTATCGGGAGGTCTTAGGATAATGACAGAACTGGGGCCACGTTATCAAATTTTATCACACAATTTCACAATCTCAAGACAGTTGTATGATGCCACGTGGGGGAAAAAATATAGATTATACTGAAGGTTAAGACATTCTCTCCGACGACGGACGGACATCAGGGCACTATATTGTTTCGAACGAATTATATTTTAGTTGACCGACCTTTACTTTTTGAGTGACACGGGGTGTACAGTGAGTTTTTAGAGATGTTTCTTGGAAAACAGCGCTATGAGAGCGGTAAGACTAGAGTAAACGGTAAAGCTAGACAGATAAACAATGAGCTGAAACTCACTATGAAGCTCCGTAAAGTCGAGAGGAGCTGCAGATTCAGATGAGAATTCTCTGTACGTTCATCACTACAAGCAAACCCTTCCACGTTGTTTTCACATTGTCATACTTTATTATTTAAATATTGATCAGAACTGCTTTAAAGCAGACCCTTAGTTTAGCAGCCCCAAGAGATGCCAGGATGATAATATATGAGTAGGGCTGGTATCTGAATTCAATACTTTTTAGGCACAGAGTGAATTGCCTCTAAAGTATCGAAAAATGCCTCGTCATTCAAAACCCAATTTCAATACCTAAGGAGTTTTTTTACCTGATGAAGGTCTAAGACCGAAACGTTATATTTTCTAAATAAATTATTGCTTGCGTAATGGTCGGTGTGCGGGACTTTTTCTAAGCTAAAAATACTTAAGGAGTAAATCTCATCAGCATCAGTGAGCAAATCAGCATGCAGCATGCTCCTAGAAAGATCTAATAATGCTGCTGATTGGCTGTCTAACATTACTTGTCGTAGAGACACGCAGGAAAAAGTCTACGTTACACAGAGACGGGGCTCACGTAGTAGGAGCTGAAAAATAAATAAAAAGATTTGTGCCGTAATGTTGTAATTCATTTTTTGTGTAATTAAATTGGTATCGCTTAGGAACCGGTATCAAAGTCACGATATTAGTATTGGTACCGGTATCGAAAATCTTTATGCGAGACCCAGCCCTATATATGAACAAAACAATAAATACATAAAAAATATAAGTACTGTAGGTGCAGACACACTCACACCAGGATTATTCTTGTCCCTTTTATTGATCCCTTCACTTTAACTGACACAGACCTGTCAGCTGATGTTAAAGAGGCTGTCTAAATGCTCGAGTGTGTGTGTGTGTGTGTGTGTGTGTGTGTAAAATACCTCAGACACTACCAGAGCAGTTTGTGAAGAGACTCTGTAATCTGACAAGATATTTTTGAGATGCTCCAGAACAACTGCTGAGAGACAGACGGGGAAAAATAAAAAAAAATGAGACAGAAAGTGTGTTAATGTGTGTCTGAGATGTGTGTGTGTGTGTGAGAGAGAGAGAGCCTGTCTGGACTGTATACCCCCTGTATGTGCTTAGCAGGCAGCGTAGCCAGACTGAGCTAATAGGCAGGATGTGTGTGAGCGGGAGGCTGGAGGTGGTGGTGGAAGCAGACTCTTCCTGCTGTCACTTTCTGTCTGGCTCTGGCATGTTTACACCCTTGATGGGGGTAAAAAGCTCTGACACACACACACACACACACACACACACACACGCATACACTTGCACACACACACTCTCAATCTTACCTATTGTGCTGTACATTCATGCAGAGAAAATACCCATCTTGCTATGATTATAATCACCCTCATCTGACTGAAATTATCCTCCCAGAAGCTTCCCCCAATCAAAAGTAGTCAAGAATAGGACATGAATGCCTAAATGAGAAACACTGCATCCTCCACACAGCAGCCAAATCAATGTGAAGGCGACAGATTTTTTTGGGGGCAGTGCTAAGTAGAGGTAGGCAGACAGGTGGGGCGTCCATATGTCCCCCCCCAGCCACCAGCCTGGCTACCTCTTCCCAGTCCAGCCCCGCCGCTCTCCCCTCCAGCCTGGACGAGGGTCAGAGGGCAGGCTGCTGTCTCTCTCTCCTCAGCATGGACACTTGGCATCAGAGTCAGGAGCTAACACTGAGCCGCCGTCCTGTATTCCAGCCATTGTTGACTGGTATATTTGCTACTGCTATAAAATGGTTTTCTCCATGTCAAATAGATGGGGAGGTGTCTCAATTTAAAGGGGAACTGCTTACAGGTGTTGGGGAGTAATAATAATAATAATAATTTGTATTTGATATAGCACCTTTTACAGACAAAGTCACAAAGTGCTTCACACAATAAGCATTTGTTAAAATACAGTAGGATCCAAAACAGAAAATAGGCAAGTAAAAGTAAATACAATACCAATGAAGGTAAAAGATTCAAAGACTAAAAACCCAAAGTTACAAACATGAGACAAAAGCGAGTTTAAACAAGTGTGTCTTCAGCTGCTTTTTAAAAGCATCAACCAAGACTGCAGGACGTAAGTTAATAGGAAGGGCGTTCCACAGAGTCGGAGCCACCGCTTCAAAGGAACGGTCACCTTTAGTTTTTTAAACGAGTGCGTGGGACCACCGGTAATCCCCGGTTAGAAGACCTGAGGGACCTGTTAGTAGTGTACGGATGGAGTACTAGTGCATATGTGGAAAAAAAAATAATTGTATAAATCCTTTAGTGTCTCCAGAGGAAGCTATGTGAAGTCTTATAAAATGTGATTAGGGCTGCAGCTAATGATTATTTTCATTTTTGATTAACGACAATGATTTCCTGGTTTAATGGAGTTTTGTTGTTGTTAAAATGTCAAAAATCAGTGTTTCCTAAAGTCCAAGATGACGTCCTCAAATGTCTTGTTTTGTCCACAACTCAAAGATATTCAGTTTGCTGTTACCGGGGAGTGAAGAAACTAGAACATATTCATATTTAACAAGCTGGAATCAGATAATTTTTACTATTTTCATAAAAAATGACTCAAACTGATTAATCGATTCATCTTTACAGCTCTACAAGTGATGTTTTACTTGAGTGGAGTATTTAGTGACATATTTACTCAATTTCAGGCATCTAACTGGAAAAAAACTCAGAAAATAGTGACAAATAATCTTGTAAAGCCCTTCAAATATCTTGTTTTCTCCAACAGCCTAACATAATCAGCTACTGATACTGCAGCACAAAGTAAGTTGTAAGCTAATTTAAGCCATACTGTAGTTAACTCTGTGCCAAATACCATCTTTTCAATCTGATATGCGAGTATTCTGCGAATATTGATGACAGCCAGCAAAAATAGATGCAAGTTAATCGAGAAAAAAATGCAAATTGAGCAAACGGAAAAGAAAAGACCATACGGTCAATAAATGAATCTGATTATATTACCACTGTAGCTGTAACAGATTTCAGTGTATGAGGGATATGACCCCAGCTGTAATTACCAACCATTTATCCCACTTTGTGTCAATCAACAGTGAAATGACACAGTGTCCTGTTCACATTCTGCTCCCAACACCAACACAGCCGCTAAAGGCTTAATGCATTTGATTAGTCGTGACTTCCCATTCGTTTCAATGAAGCTGTCTGAAGACGCGGGGAAGGACAAAGACAGCGGCGAGTGCAGAAAGTGGCAGCCGGGACAGGAGCTGCCATGTAATCTAATTCCTCTTTTCTTTGTCTTCATTCATTCTCTGTCATGACAGATTATGTTTAAGGAGGAGAGAGGGATAGGATGATAAATGAGAGAGAGAAAAAAGGAGAGGAATGAAGGGGAGAAGAAAGAGAGCGGTAGACAGGACAATTAAGTTACAGTCTGGTCGGCAGTGAGAGAAGAGGAGAGCGGTGTTTGTGTGTCCTCCGCATGAATCTCATGTCATGATTCATTGTCTCTAATGTTGCTGTGAAATGCAGGAGGAGTCCTAACAAAGTGTGAGCTGTTTGTGTGTACATACATGTGAAGGAAACAGTGGGTACGTCCCATGTCCTTAAATTGCATCCACGTTTCCTTTCCTTGCTTCCCTTGAGGAAATCATGCGAGGAGAGAGGAAACGAGGAAATGTGTTCTAAGAGGGATGAGACCAAGGGGGTAAGCGAGCGTCTGGCAAGCATAGCTCCTATGGCGCCATTTTGATGCTAACAAGCCATCACCCGCCGTTAGCATCCCATTGACTGCCATTCATTTTGACGTCACTTTGACAGCGAATAACTTTACATCTGAAACGTTTAACGACTTTATTTGTCCATTGTTTATTTCTAAAGAAACACAACAATGTATAAAAGGCTCCATTACCTTGTTTCTCACGTTATGGCTCCGTAGCAGACGTTTTTGTAAAAATAGGCAAACGATTGTGTCATAACCAAGTGACTTACTGTCGCATAGTAGAGGAATTAACGTATAGTACAGGAGAAGCTCGCAGGCAGTTACGACTTACATTAGCTGTTTAAGTTTAATTACTAATGTTAACTAGCATTTTAGGTAGCAGTAATTAGCCTGTGTCTATGTTATCTCCTTACATACCTACTCTCTCCGTCTCTGCAAGATTGGGAATGATTGAGATTTCTCTTGGCACAGCAACCAGAAGACTTCCAACTTTCAGACAGGTTGCTCACGTCACATTTACGTCATCTCTCTCAGTTGGAGGCTGCTCAGTAACGCTCGGCGCTCACTGGAAAAGTGCTTCTAATATCCATCACTGGTCTCCGTCCAGAGGAACAGGATGGTCAACATTTCTTTTACTGTCTATGGATGAACGTCCTTTCCTCTGAAGTGTCACGTGAATTTGTCAGCTGTGTGGGCCCGTTTCTATAGCATCAAATAACTAATAAAAACCGAACTTATCAAAAACAGTAACACTTGAACATTCGTCAGCCGAATAAAAACAACCTAAAATGACAGAAATTGAGTCCTTCTGTTTTCTGCTACTTTATACTACTATTTTAAACTTGATGTGATGGGAAACAGGGAGCCAGTGGAGGTTCTGAAGGATGTAGAAAGGTTGTAGAAATGTTGTCAGGGGGGTTTTAGAAGTTTTTTTAATTGTAGAGAAGAGAGTCTTGGGGTTGTTGGAGCCGGAGTGTATATACACTGTGAGTGGTAGTAGGACCGGCCAGTGTTTAGGGCGTTTTTGTATTGAAGGTAGTCTGTGTATGCGTGGAGGTGAACTGTTAAACCGGTTTTATTGTAGATACTTTCCAGCTGACGTTTGCGGGACTTCATTTAAAGGTCCCATGACATGGTGGTCTTTGGATGCTTTTATATAGACCTTAGTGGTCCCCTAATACTGTATCTGAAGTCTCTTTTATATAGACCTTAGTGGTCCCCTAATATGTATCTGAAGTCTCTTTTATATAGGCCTTAGTGGTCCCCTAATACTGTATCTAAAGTCTCTTTTATATAGACCTTAGTGGTCCCCTAATACTGTATCTGAAGTCTCTTTTATATAGACCTTAGTGGTCCCCTAATACTGTATCTGAAGTCTCTTTTGTATAGACCTTAGTGGTCCCCTAATACTGTATCTGAAGTCTCTTTTATATAGACCTTAGTGGTCCCCTAATACTGTATCTGAAGTCTCTTTTATATAGACCTTAGTGGTCCCCTAATACTGTATCTGAAGTCTCTTTTATATAGACCTTAGTGGTCCCCTAATACTGTATCTGAAGTCTCTTTTATATAGACCTTAGTGGTCCCCTAATATGTATCTGAAGTCTCTTTTATATAGGCCTTAGTGGTCCCCTAATACTGTATCTGAAGTCTCTTTTATATAGGCCTTAGTGGTCCCCTAATACTGTATCTGAAGTCTCTTTTATATAGACCTTAGTGGTCCCCTAATACTGTATCTGAAGTCTCTTTTGTATAGACCTTAGTGGTCCCCTAATACTGTATCTGAAGTCTCTTTTATATAGACCTTAGTGGTCCCCTAATACTGTATCTGAAGTCTCTTTTATATAGACCTTAGTGGTCCCCTAATACTGTATCTGAAGTCTCTTTCCCAAAATTCAGCCTTGGTGCAGAATTACAGCCACTAGAGCCAGTCCCACAATGAACTTTCCTTAGGATGTGCCATTTCTGAGTCTGTAGCTTTAAATGCTATTGAGGAGGAGAGAGGGGGGCAAGGTGGAGGATGGGGCTGTGGCCTTGACCAACTGCCACTTTGCTCGTTTGAAAGCCATGATGTCTCTCTCTCTCTCTCTCTCTCATTGGTGGGCCAAATTCTCTGGGTGGGCAAAGCAGAGAAAGGGGAGGTAACCTTTCCCCTTATGACATCATAAGGAGGAGATTCCAGATTGGCCCATCTGAGCTTTCATTTTCTCAAAGGCAGAGCAGGATACCCAGGGCTCGGTTTACACCTATCACCATTTCTAGCCACTGGGGGACCATAGGCAGGCCGGGGGAACTCATATTAATGTTAAAATTTAATTGTTAATGAAATTTTCATGCCATGGGACCTTTAAGTTCAGGAGTGTACCAGGGGGCTGAGTGTGAAGGAGACAGTTTTAGTAATGATGGGAGCCAGCAGGTCGAGACAGGAGGACAGTGTTGTTGTAGTACAACACTCTGAAATATCTCAACTTTGGAATTTATTGAAATTTAGCACAGACATTCATGATCCTCAGAGGATGAATCCAAACTACTTTGGTGATCCCCTGACTTTTCCTCTAGCACTACTATAAGGTTGGCAATTTTAGTTTGATCAGGATTTGCATGCTAACGAGCTAAACTTAGATAGAGAACATAGTTAACGTAATACCTGCGTAACATCACCGACATCACGTCGGAGCGACGGGTAAAAATACACAAGCACAAATATAAAAAGCCTCATTTAAACCCCTTCAACTGTTAACGACTACTTTTTCTTCTTCCTGCAGGCCTACTTTCGTCAGGGGGTTGCCCTGCAGTACCTGGGTCGTCATGCCGACGCCCTGGCAGCGTTCGCCTCCGGCCTCGCCCAGGACCCCAAGAGTCTCCAGCTGCTCGTCGGCATGGTGGAGGCTGCCATGAAATCTCCCCTCAGAGGTACAGCCGAGTTCACATGCTGCCTGTCATCTTTTTCCGCTTCGTTCATCTCATCTTTCTTACAACAGATTTATATATTCATACATTTGTTTGTTTGACTCCTCTCCCATAACTTTGTGTTTGAGAAGTTGTATGAGAGGAGATTGAGATGTACAGTAGGCTCTTAGGGAAACTGTAAAGTTACCATTTTCCTTTCGTTCTGCTTTTCACTCTGGGATAAAAGACGCCTCCTGAGGATTCAGATATCGCAAAGAAATGGATGCACATTTGATGTGACAAAGAGGGAGAAAAGAGAAAGAAGAAAAGTGAGATGTAGAAAATGAATAAAACAGGTCAGATGAAAGAGAAACATAGTAGAATCGTAGAAGTTGAAATTGAAAGCAGTGAGCGAGTGTCAGGGAGATTGGACTGCTTGAAGTCATGACATCCACTGCTGCCTGACTCCTCACAGCACCTGTGTTCGCTGCCAGGTGACTCTTCTTTATAATGTAGTGGCAGGACTCACAGCTACTGGACTGGTGTTTAGTGAAGATTTATTGCATAAATAATGACCATTTATTTTCATCCATTCGGCCCAAGTTAATATGCAACTCAAAATAATATATGCAGTTGGGGGTCCCTAATCGGTCTCTCATTCAGCTAAGGGCTCCCTGGCCTAAATTACGTTGAGGACCCCTGCTTTAAGCAATGATTTAATAAATTAAGCAAATTAAGCTGTGGACGGGGGGGGGGGGGCAGCAGCTAAACACATTTTAGACACTAAAAACATTGATATCAGTTTAAGTTGAAGCTATACTTAGAATATTTTCAGCGCTTTACCTTGCTGTCAGACAGTCCAATATTAATCAAGAAACAATCAACAGATTAATCAACAATGAAAATAATCGTTAGTTGCAGCCCTAAAGATACTTCTAATGTTGGAGAGAGTATGCTGGAAGTGCTGAACCCTCATTTAGTTACAAATATTCTCATTTCTGATGATCTAGTTCCATATTAAAGACTGTTACGAGCATGCATGTAAAGAGAACGGTGAAAGGTTAGTTTTGCTATCATGTTTATTATCCTGAATCTGCTTCTTCTGGGACTCTCGAAATATTTAGATAGATGAATTTGATTCTTGTGTCATTCATCTATTCGCCCCTCAGTTCAGAGTGCACTTTAATCTGCAGGTCTCAACAGCGTAAGAAGATGAAGGAAGAGTGCATACAATCAAGAATGGTTTGCAGGCTTGAGTTGGCACGGGATTATGTTTTTGCCCTTCAGCTGTATCTGAATGAGAGCAAGGCTGCTTGGGAATAGCCTTCTGCTTGGCAAGCTACAGCAAATGTCTATGCTTGCACACTGCAGCGCAGATCTACTTTTACAATATTTGCCTTTGAGGTAGAGCATGCCGATCCAGTCTGTTGAGCACAAGGCCATCGGTAACTGACCAAATTAGTTTTTCTCTCTGTTTTTCTTTTTTTTTTTAAGTGAAGCATTTTAAGGCGGCAACAAACGACTATTTTTATTGTTGATTAATCTGTTGATTTTTTTTTTTTTGGATTAATGGATGAGTTGTTTGGTCTCTAAAATGTCAGAAAATGGTGAAAAATGTGGATCAGTGTTTCCCCAAAAGCCCAAGATGACGTCCTCAAATGTCTTGTTTTGTCCTCGACTCAAAGATATTCAGTTTACTGTCAGAGAGGAGAGAAGAAACTAGAACATGTTCACATTTAACAAGCTGCAATCAGAGTTGACTTTTTTTCATAAATTAATCGATTATCAAAATAGTTGCAGATTAATACAATCAGGGTGCGATTTGCCGGGGGGATGTGGTGGATTTTCCCCTTTCTGGTCTACATATCTCTGCCTCTGCTGAATAATTTTTATCACCTGTGGGGACAAAATGTATCCCCCCCCCCCCCTCAAAGTGATCAATACTTTACCAGTAGACCATATATTATGTACTTAAAATTAGAAGTATTTTAAACTAAGAATAGCACTGTAGCGTGATCAGTCTATAGTGCAATAGAACGATAAAATCCGAGCAGCAGTTGCTGGTTGTATTTAGCCCCTACAGAGCTCCGGGACGCCGGCTACCAGCAGGCAGTTGTTTAGCCGCCAATAGGTGACTGTGAGCCGGCTACAGGCACCGTCAGATGACGGTCCTTTCAGGGGCCGTGATAGTGGAGTTTAGCCAGAAAAGTGAGCATCGTACGGTGATGACAGTTAAGTTTAGGCACCAAAACGATTAAGTTCATGGAAAAGGTTGTGGTTTGGATTAAAACACTCCCGCTCCCCGGCTTGAAAGCGCTGTGTTTTATGTTGACACCATGTTGTGCTATTTCATATGAGATTATTTTTCATTGTACATTGCAGTTGTGGCATCAATAGTTTTAAAAGGGGGATTTCATTCTTGCATGTTTTGTTCCCCCCCCCCTCTGATTTTTTCACAAATCGCAACCTAAATATAAAAGTTGACAACCGATCAAATGGAGCAACATTGTACAAAAAATGTAGGTGGAATGAATGACATTCATACTAATTAAATCCATTTGCACTTTTTCAGCTATTCCTACTACTTATAATTTACTTGATACATATTTAAGCCAGCAATCACTCACATTCATACTGTGGCCCAGCATCGGGAGCAATTCAGGGTTCAGTGTCTTGCCCAAGGACATGGGACTGCGGGGCCAGGGATCGAACCACTAACCTTCCGTTTGGTGGGCGACCGCTCTACACCCGAGCCACAGCCGCCCTTGTAGTGTCAGCCTTTTCTAAAAACAAAATATTCCATCTTTAAAACAGTATTGGAGTGGCCGGGTTGGCTCAGTGGGTAGAGCAGGCGCACATATACTTGGAGGTTTATGCCTCGACGCAGAGGTCCAGGGTTCGAATCCGACCCGTGACGATTTCCTGCATGTCTTCCCCCCCTTTCTCACCTAGCTGTCCTGTCAAAATAAAGGTGGAAAAACCCCAAAAATAATCTTAAAACAGTATTGGTATTATTCACTGACATTCATCGCTTTATTGTCCCCTTTTTTGTAGCCGTGTGTCTATTTCTGTGTATTTACTTTGAGAACAACAAAAAGCCGGAGTATGTGTATGTGTTCACACTCACGCGGCCTTTAAAGCAGATTCTGATTCTGATGTTATGATCCGCGGCTTGTACTAATGACATACATTGTGTAACAGAGTCCCGTCTGAAATCCTGCAAAGCTTCAATGTGCAGATCTGAAGCACTGTAGGAGGTTGTTCTGCTGTCCAGGGGCTGCAACCTCCCAAACTCCATCTCCCATACGCTTCAAAGCAAGTGAGCCTCAAAGCTAAGATGCCGAGTATCAAGTGTTACCAGGAGTTGTCATGCTTGAGTAAGCAGGAGGAAGGGCAACATGTTGGACCGTGGAGAAGGCCAATATGCAGTCAGCCCAGAGGGGAGCTTCACGGAGGAGGGGGGGCCCTCCTCTGGGCTCTCTGGCTCCTGTTGGCTCTGCTGATGTCTTTTTTTATAGCATGATGTGCTGTGAGGCATCAGCCAGGCAAGTTGTTAAAAAGTAGAGGCAGTCCTCCCAATTCTTCCCGGGGGATGTTTACCAAGCCTGCCTCCAATACTGTAAGCGTGAGAGGTGCAGCATTTTTACATCACTACAATTTTTCAATTTTAGCCTGGTATTTAGTAAGACTACACATAGAAATGAGAGCAGCTGCAGTTCATCTCATTTGCATAAAGTGCAGCTGAATATGACCTGATGTCGGCAGTTTTGGCACATGTTGCGCACGTCTGGAAAGCAAACATGGCTCTTGTTGAACTTGGTAAAATAGAATACAATCTATAGCCCCTTTCACACATGCACTGCAACCCTAATCTTATCTATCTTATCCATGGGCGTACATCTGATCTAACAGTAGGGGGGGACAATAAACATAACATTTCTGAAGAGCAATTTCTGAAGGGGACACAAATAATTCAGCCACAATTATACTCGTAGAGGACATGTGTACACAGAGGAAAACCTTAATACTATCATTAGTGTAGCATGGAGACTGTACCATTATCCTTCTTTTCAGCGTTTCTCTTGATTCAATAAAAAAGCTGACTAAATTGACCGAAATATTCTTCTTTAAAACCAGTTATTTATTTTTAAGTTGTTTATAATCAAGCCACAAAAATACCTTAAAACATAATGACTTATTTTGAAAAAGTCTCCCCATATAAAAGAAATAAAATGCTTTTGTACACTTGTTAAATTAGGCTGATCATAATGTAAATGAGTGAGCCACTGGTAAAGCTCATCTGTTAACCCTGACAGACACACACCTCCAAAAATATGAACTAAGCTCAACACACTTACCTGAGACTCTACACCTGACTGTCCCTGGTCTACCTGAGACTCTACACCTGACTGTCCCTGGTCTACCTGAGACTCTCCACCTGACTGTCCCTGGTCTACCTGAGACTCTACACCTGACTGTCCCTGGTCTCCCTGAGACTCTACACCTGACTGTCCCTGGTCTCCCTGAGACTCTCCACCTGACTGTCCCTGGTCTACCTGAGACTCTCCACCTGACTGTCCCTGGTCTCCCTGTCCCTCAGTTCTTTCTGTCTCCTTTGCCTGTGACATAGTGACGTTAGTATTTCCATAAGCACCCATTCTTATAAAGACGTTACCAAATTGTCTTGATATGAGGACTTATTGTACTTACTTGGCGTTTTGGTGTAAGCCTACTGAAAAAGGATCTTATGTCTGGTTTTCTTTTTTTCGTGTTGTCATTTTTAACAACAACACAAATCTTTAACGTCAGATGTCTAAATATGAGTTAGGTTCATAGGTTCACCACGCGGTCATATTATAATTAGAAAATGATCTTGCGTCCTCCACATAAATATTAGGTTTCTTCTGGGACAGAGGATATATATTTAACTGATCAGCCACTTAACTTCATATTGAGCAAAACACAACTGTAGATCTTCAATATTAACCCTAATATCAGTTCACACACATAACGTTAGGCTTATCACCGTGGTAACGTTAGTTGTAGTGGGTGTATTTCTATCCAACAAGCTATAAGCTAGATAACATTACATTATATTACACCAAAGCCTGTCTACGGTAAGCCGTTCCACTCCCTTTTCCGCCCCATTGTACCTACTTTGGTTGCAGTTCCACCAGAGTTCCACTGGGGGTGATCGCGGTCCAGTGCTAAATGAATGGGAGTCTATGGAGCTAGACGGCTAAATGTGTCTCTTTCGCCTGATTGTCGTTGAGAAATCTCAGATTTGATTGTAGTTTTTGTGTCCCAGCAGTGTGTATTTTCTTAGCCTCCCCTTTCGAATGCAACATTCAAATTACTAGACAAAAACTTATATCCTGAGAAAAGTGGATTTTGAGGGGTATAGCTCCATAGAGTCCCATTCATTCTGCACTGGCCTGTGAGCGCCCCCTATATGGATCTCTGGTGGAACTGCAACCAGTTCAGAAGCCGAAAGTAACGAGAGAGTGGAACTTCTTCCCTTATTAGAAATTCTTTGATTACACTAACATAGCAAACTTTTTTGTCATGACTAATTCATTAATTACTCAGCATCATTTCTATTTGAGAAAAGAAAAACTTCATCCGATGTTTAATGTGAATAAAACAGCCTTGAACCGCCTACTCACTACATACCTGTCACTACCCGATGTGACTGTGAGTCTAGCACAGATCCTACAGCATGCAGTGGACCAAACCACTGTGAGGCAAGGGAGGGGGAACTCAAAATGTTTCTAAACTTAAAAAGCATTTTTTGGGGTTTGTATTGTTTTACTGCTTACACAGATATTTTAAGTATACATCATTATGTTATTTACAATACACAGCATTTTCTAGGGGGGGACAACCCTTAGATGGGGGGGTCCTGACTCCCCCGACCCCCCCCTAGGATTTACGCCCTTGATCTTATCTGTCTACTTTACGGCGCTGCGAAGATTCGACCGTGAGACCGGCAGTCCAATCAGGCTCTTTCCATCGAAGCATTGAATAGTCAACTATTCGGAGTCACCCCTAGTTGCGGGCGATTCCGAGACGAGAGACCTTCAAAAAAGTGGTCTCGAGACAAAGATCGATCTTGAGTACTTCAACATTGCAAAACACAGTAAAGACGTGAGTTCCAGGTATTTTTAGTGTGAAACAGAAATACAGCAGCAGAGATGGTGAGATCCAAAGGGCTCCGCTCTGTTCTTTCTCTGCTGTACATCACTGTAAAGCCCCTCAGGACCAGACATTAGCACTAATTATCCCTCCAGTCACCCAGAAATGATTTACTGATGGTGCACAGCTGCATGCCTCGTCTCCATACCAACAGGTTTCCTACAAGCCGTATTGTAAGTGTTGCATTGTGGAATTATTATAAGGTTTTAAAGCATTTCTGTTTTGTCAAGTTAAAGATATGATATGAAAAAGTTCCGCATTAAAATTCTAGAATAAAGTCTAGAATATAGAAAAGTAACGCACACTAAGGGTTGTAGTGAGGTGCTGATCAAAGAGACTTCAGATACAGTATTAGGGGACCACTAAGGTCTATATAAAAGAGACTTCAGATACAGTATTAGGGGACCACTGAGGTCTATATAAAAGAGAAGAGCCAAACAGTGTCGGAGAAACACTGATTTTTAAGCCAGGGTTAGGGTTAGCACATTCGTTGCTGCATTGCCTCCATCTGAAACACTGAGCTCTTGGCCCACCCTTTCTGAAAAGCCCAGTCTGCTCTGATTGGTCAGCTGGCCCACTCTGTTGTAACTGGTCAGCCAAATTCAAACAAGCCACTGGGGCGGGGATTGCTCAGGCACCACCTATGGGCAGCACATATGAAAAACTGGGCTGGCATTCTCAATCAGTGACATCACTAATTGAGGAATTTCAAACAGGAATGTGCGTCAATCGTTTCAGGGATCTCGGTGCACACAAGTGTTTTTAGCTCCAGTAGAAGAACTAATCTCAGTTTAAAAATGGCAAAAGGTATTTGTTTTTAAACCAAAACGTAGCAATGTTAATGTCGCCTCAGGTAGTTGAGAAAAAGTGCTGTCTTTGGGAGAGAACGTGCCATTTGGAGTGAAATGTGTTTTTTTTTTGTTTTTTTTTACTTTATACATCTATTACATACACAAAAAACTGTATAACACAATGAAAGACGGGAAAAATCCCCAGAAAGCATAATAGGGGCTCTTGACTATTTGGATTCACTCTCGAACTCTCTTCACAGACACGCTTGAGCCGACGTACCAGCAGCTGCAGAAGATGAAGCTAGACAAGAGCCCGTTCGTGGTGGTGTCGGTCATCGGCCAGGAGCTGTTGACCCACAGTTTCCACGGCGCCTCGGTCGTGGTGCTGGAGGCCGGGCTGAAGATCGGCACGTGCTCGCTGAAGCTGCGTGGCTCCGTCTTCTCGGCCCTGAGCTCGGCCTACTGGTCTTTAGGTAACGCGGAGAAGAGTATGGCCTACATGCAGCAGGACCTGGAGGTGACCAAGACTTTAGGTATGGGACAGCCAGATCCTTCACTTGAGTAAAAGTACTAATACCACACTGTAAATAAATACTCTGTTACAAGTAAAAGTCCTGCATTGGAAATGCTACTTAAGTAAAAGTATGTAAGTGTCGTCAGGAAAATGCACCTTCAAGTATTAAAAGTAAAGTAAAGTACTCAATGCAGAAAAATCCTCACATTTTAGAAACTGGAAACAATCAATTTGGCAAATTGGCTAATCATTTCAGCTGTACCTGTAGGCCTATGTATTGTTGGATAGGTTAATTTATAATAAAAACATTGTATCTTATAAACTACATGTGTTTTGTGTGCAGAAACCTCAATTTGTAAAGTAACTAGTAACTAAAGCTGTTAATGTAGTGGAGTAAAAGGTACAATATTTCTCTCTGAAATGTAGCGGAGTAGAAAGTAAAGTACAAGTACCTAAAATTTACTTAAAATTGAATACAGTACTTGAGTAAAAAGTTCTTAGTTACATTCCACCATTGGTATGGAAGAGGAGAAAGCAGCAGCGTGCAGTGTGAACGGACGCTGTAGAAAGTGAACGTCACGTACTCTCTGTCTCGTCCACAGGTGACCAGTCAGGCGAATGCCGTGCTCATGGGAACCTCGGCTCCGCCCTCTTCTCCAAAGGCAGCTACAGAGAAGCACTGGCCAATCACAGGAACCAGCTGGTGCTGGCCATGAAGCTCAAGGACAGAGAGGTATGTTTGCATGCGTGTGTGTGAGAGTGTAGAAAGAGAGAAACAGGTAGCGAGTGTGCTTATGCATTTTCATATCATGAACTGTGTAGTATAGTTTTGAAGTCGTGGTTTAAGTGCAGTGCCCTTCACCTGGCCGTGCTGTTTACTGGATCAGTTTCTGCTTCTGAACTTACCAAGTCAGAGATAACAGCCGGATTTTAGTACACCTCGCACATCCACAGAATGAAGCTTACATTTTTAGGTACAAATTAGAATTTTGGGTTTCTACTATAACCTGTTTATATGCTTTAATGTTCAAGAAACACTTTGTTTTTCTCATACTGTCTGTCTGAATATACATATATTCACCCTCTGTCCGAACGCTCCGTTGTAGCGCCTGTCTCTTTAAGACCCCCCTCCCCAGAAAAAGCCCAGTCTGCTCTGATTGGTCAGCGCTGTCGTGTCTTCCACATCTGCGCTCTCGGAGTCTCTGTATCGTCATTGCAGCCGGGGAATGACTGTAACGGCACTGTAGCGGCACTTTCTACCTATATATAGTATAGTTGTGACATCACAACCATACGTAAGTCCTGACGGCTCGTTTAAAGGCACAGTTTCTGAATATGGGCTGTGTGCATTTCTCTGTGGATCTCTGTAGACAGTATCTATATAGCACCTCGACTTGCTTTGTAATCAAACAAGACATGGAAATCTTACTTTTTACAATATGGGACTTTTAAGAATCAGAAAGCAGAGAGAGGCTTTACAGCTGTAGGAATAACGTACTTACCATACTTACTTGTTGAGCAGTGTTGATGTCATCTTGATTCTTTGTTTAGGAAGGTTCTTGCCTACCTGATATGTTTCATTTAAGAGCTACATTCGTTAGAATACAGTGTATATGATATGACAATGTCAGCAGTTTGTCAGAGACGGTGAATCTCTACAGATCTCAACCCAAACGAATACAAAAAAAAACTTTCTCTTTGCTTGTTTGTAACATCTCAGTCTGCTCTCTCACTCTCAAAGCAGTTTTCCCTCGCCACAGCCCAAAGCTAAACTCACCGACTTTCTTCTCAAACACTTTGGACAGTTGTGAAAACCGTAGTTAATTAGATCGCTGTTACAGATTAGACTTTGGCCCCTTTATGTCTCCAAACACAAAGTGAAACTGTCAGGTTGTTTGTGTGTGTTTACCTTCGTTTAACTACTCCCGTGTGTGTGTGTGTGTGTGTGTGTGTGTGTGTGTGTTGCTTTCTTAACTTTTCCAACATGTGTTGCAGTGTGAACATAGGATTTCATGTTTTATTTATTCTCAAAATGTTGTGCCTATGGAGCGTTTTCTGGGATATTTTATTGGCTCTTTGATATCAAAGAGAGAAATATAAACAACCTTACGTGTGTGTGTGTGTGTGTGTGTGTGTGGTAATCAATAATGTTTGATGTTGGCTATTGTTCGATCTTTCTTGTTTTCTCTGCTGTATGTGCAAACAGTTTCATGTGTGCTGGAGTATTTGTACAGAAATATCTACTGTGTATTGTAATTTGTTGTCAGATAGATAAACAGCTTATTTAGATTTTTTTTGTTGCTTCCTGTATTACAATACAATATTTTTTCCCCATTTTTCTGTGAGGTTTAAAGTGCTTATATTATGCTTTTTGGCTTTTTCCCTTTCCTTTATTGTGTTATATATCTTTTTTGTGCACGTTATAGGTTTACAAAGTGAAAAAGCCCAAAGGTCCACCCCAAAGGGACTTACCATCTCCAACAGAAAACACTGTTCACAAACTGCTCCAAACAGCTCTGTTGTAGTCCAGCCTTTACTTCAGAGACAAACGTGGTCACTTTGGAACACACGTTATAATGCTCGCCTAGCTGCTAGCATGGCACGCCCTCATACTCTGCTTCTGACTGGCTAGTAGTCCTTACCTAGGTACTGTCAGGGCACGCCCTCATACTCTGCTTCTGACTGGCTAGTAGTCCTTACCTAGGTACTGTCAGGGCACGCCCTCATACTCTGCTTCTGACTGGCTAGTAGTCCTTACCTAGCTACTGTCAGGGCACGCCCTCATACTCTGCTTCTGACTGGCTAGTAGTCCTTACCTAGCTACTGTCAGGGCACGCCCTCATACTCTGCTTCTGACTGGCTAGTAGTCCTTACCTAGCTACTGTCAGGGCACGCCCTCATACTCTGCTTCTGACTGGCTAGTAGTCCTTACCTAGGTACTGTCAGGGCACGCCCTCATACTCTGCTTCTGACTGGCTAGTAGTCCTTGCCTAGCTACTGTCAGGGCACGCCCTCATACTCTGCTTCTGACTGGCTAGTAGTCCTTACCTAGCTACTGAGCATGTGCGACTCCCAACAAAGATGGAACAGAAGTGAGATGTCTCACTCTGTAGCTAAAACAGAGAGCTCAACACACAGGGTGAAAAGAGGAGCTGCAGCAATGTGCAGTACAACAAAAATATGGTGTTTTTTTATGGAGGAAATATTTATTCATAATTAAAATTGGAAAATGGAAAATTAAAAAAAATAATATTTTTAATTTGATCTTGCTTCGTTTTCTCTTTGGACTTTCAATTTCTCTTTGGACTTTAAATTTGAATTATGAATAAATATTTTCTCCATATTTTTTGAAAATGAAACCACAAAAACCTATTCTGGTACAACCTCTAAATACAATTATGCACCTGAAAATGAGCATAATATGAGCACTTTAAGTGAATGTATGACATGGCTAAAATCTTTTGTTTCAGAAAGGTTGGCCCTATATGTAGCCTAAATATAGCCTCCTAAAAAAAAGCCCTTTATGACGGGGAACTGAGGCCGTTATCTCTGCTCTCTTCAAAGCCACCAGACTCCTTTGACAAAAACAGTGATTTTACCTCGCAGAACACAGGAGTTGCTGCTCTACTGCTGCCTTCATTGTGTAGTTTGCTTGGGTTATTTTGTGACTTTGGTGTTGTTAAAAGATTTAGGAACTAACTAAACTAGCAAACCAACTTACTGACCAGCTAACACACTGACGATGTAGAAGTAGCTGATACAAACACACTCTAAACGATCCAATCTGTCCCTTTTAAGGATGAGCCAAGGGTGTCACAAGATTTGTTCACTTCAGTGTTGTTTTTAAGTGTACATTAAAACCGTTTCATAAGTTTAACATAAATTACTTAAAATGTACCTTGAAGTTTTTTCCTCTGATCTTCGGGCCCTTCATAGCTCCACATCTCTCCTCAGAAGTATACAATTACACTCAATAGCTTTTGATTTTTCTCAATATCTTTTGATTAATATTGTTATTGCAGTATCTAAAATGACTGGCTGCTTTTTATTATTATATATCTTCCAGTTTACTCAATAAGATGATTCTAATGTACAGCTTTATTATAACAGCTCTACGGCCATTTTAATGTTGTTGAAGGCTCCACTGGACCCTCACACACACACACACACACACACACACACACACACACACACACACACACACACGGTCATTTTATAGCATGTGATTGCATCCTGGATCTGGAGAGGCGGATTGAACACCTGTCAGTAAGACGAATGAGGGTTTGAGTAAGTTTGTTTTAATGAAAGCAGCGAGCAAGGAATACTGCTTGTGTTTCTGAGCAGCTTCCAGTTCTGTCACATTAAGTTTGTCATAAATCTCAGTATTAAAACCAGACAGAACAGTTCGTTCGAGACTGTCCTCCCTCGAAAAACGCTCCCATAGGTCTTTTTTTTTTCATGCTGCAATTACGATTTATCTTTATGTTTCTAATGGTGGCTCCCTCTAATGGCCGTAGTAGTTATGACGGGAAAAAAGTAGAAAGTAATGTGACAAAGTATAAGAGCACCAAGGTACTCATAAAGAGGCAGGTTGGGGTGGTGGATGGGTCAAACAAACACAGGACTTTCACCTAGGAGACCAGGGGTTCGTTTCCCGTTTTTAAAAATCAAAGAAAACTGCTTTTTCTTAAACTTTACGTAGCAAACAGAACAAACTGAGTCAAGTTTAGCATAGTCTATATCGATGATGTTTAATTTCCGGGATTTTTCAGGTGGTGCTGGAAATTCCGCCGGATGTCCCTAATTTTTGTCCGGACGTCCGTCACCTTCCGCTGTCTTTGTGGATTTATGAGGACTATGGTTAACTGCACGGATCACGTAGGCAACCGGAAGCGAAATAGCGTCTGATTTGAATCCAAATTACGACCTTTTTCTAAACTTCACTAAGTACTTTTTGTGCTTACACCTAGTCTCGAATGCCAGACCTTCTTCCACAGCGCTGTGGAGGAGGGTCTGGCTAGTCCACACAGCATTCTGGAATGGGAGATAAACATGCTCTGGTTCATTTCTTTAAACCAATCACAATCGTCTTGGGCAGCACTAAGCGCCGGACCGAGCAACGGCGCCCCTGCAAAATAGGCTCGGAAGGAACTTGTTTTGGTGTGTACGTTCAAAAGTAGTTTTAGTCGTGCAACAAAATACTCAGATTGGACAGATAGTCTAGCTAGCTGTCTGGATTTACCCTGCAGAGAAAGCGGAAAGTAACGGGACATCCAGCCGAAAAGAAGGACATCCTTTGGAATTTCCTGCGGCAACGGAGCAATCCCAGAAGTGAAACGTTGTGGATATAGACTAGCCTAAACCAAACCAAACTGCGGCTGTTTCACAGCGTTAACGTGTTTAAAACCACGACCGTTAACATTTAGAACTGCGACTGGCGTTCTCTGGTTTATGCTGACGGAAAACGCTCCTGTGGGTCGTATTAGAGGGAAAGAATTAACGACCCATATCGTTTTATGGTTTGGAGGACGTTTGTTTCTCCATCTGAGCTTTGTGTGTGTCTGTTTCTGCTGGGAGTTGAATGTCTTGTGTTGTTGACAGACAGATTATTGAGCCGCTCCTCCACAGGTGCACAACCTGAGGCGACTGAAACACGGTCATCAACAGAAATCCATATCTCCCACTGTGTGTTTGCTTTGCTGCGGTACATGTGTTTATTTGAGTGATTCCAGACGGCGTGCTTCCAAACAAAGAGCTGGTGTTTAACCCACAGGGGTGGACACACACACAAAAGAAGGCAACACCTTTATAATATAATATAATATAATTCAGTCCCGTACAGCTGCTTTGTAATTAAAACACTCAGTCAGTTGACAGAAAAACAATAAGCAACACTTTAGGTAATCAAGTCATCGTTTAAGTCTGAGAATTAGCTGCTTTTCTGTGGTTTTACATCACTGTGGAAATTCATTTCTTTACGTTTTGGACAAAACAAGATATTTGAAGATGTTTAGAGGTTTTTTTTCTGGGCTGGACTATTCGCTGCACCAACAACAAACTGTGGTAAAAAACGTAAAGTCCACAATCCTCTGCTCCATGAAAACAATTTTTCATTCATCTCCATTAAATCCTGATCTTTCTATCACATTCTGTGCGTGCATACCAACAAACCCTCTTACGCTTCTTGGCCAAACGTTTATTTAATCGTGTGTTATCATTTTTTATTTAATGATGCATTTCGAGGAGTTTGATGACATATCATGAACTACTGTATGATGACAAAACTTCACTAAACTCGTGCAAAATCGTCATGATAACATATGAAAACCCAGAACAAGCTCCATATGGTGAATGTTGGAAAGTGACTCCGGTTTCTCTCCATTTCCTTCTTTTCTTTTCTTTTCTTTTCTAACCTCAGACTTCCCTATCTCTGTCTGTCCTTTCTCACCTCTGTATTTCCTGACTCAGTCTTTCGGTCTCAGAGCCGAACCAACATGAACCAAGTTAACTCAGATCTGTCATTTCCCCCTGACGCAGCAGGAGAACTCGGTTCTTCCTTTATGCCACGCTGAGGGTGAAAAGCCCATATTTTTTGGGGTGATTGAGCGTCTCTTTTCTAACCCTCCTGCATCGCTCCTGCACAGTTTATCGAGTGGAGAATGCAGAGCCACTGTCTCCACTCGTCTCTCCTCTTTCTTTAGAGTTAGAGATTTTTTCCTTCCTCTTCTTTTTACCCACACATACCCTCCTAATGAGATTCCCCTGCAACATTATATAAAAAATATATAATACCGACAGGTCGCATATTATATATCTTTGATGTTCTTTCCGTGCAAAATGACAAGGGTTGTCAGTCTCCATCTTTTTCTTGTACATATATATATATAAACACAGTGTACTGGCTCACAGACCCAGACACAACATGATTGGATTTTTTTGTTTTTTCTCGTGCAGGGGAAACATTGTGTCCTTGAGGGAAATCAAACACTCATCTGGCCGGTTGAGTGTACACACAGAGGCCTCCCCGTCATTTATTAAATCTCCCTTTCCTGCCTCGGAGATGTGTCAACTGGATTTTATGTGTTTACTCTCATCACTTTGCAGGGAATTGGGATTTCAGTTGGTGTGTGTGCTGTCATGCGCACACACACACACACACACACACCCACACAAAGACACACACACACACACACACACACACACACACACACACACACACACAGAAATGAAAAGAGATTTTTAATTAGAAAGTAAATTTCAGTAAAGGTCAGTTTGGCTGTTTTCAGTTTTTAGCATTCATTAAGGAACGTGTAGTGCTGGTTTGTGTCTTATTTTTTGATGAACATTAAAACTAAAGGATCAGTTTTTTTACAGACAAGAGCAATGTATGCCTGAATTTCTGATTTATTTAATTTTTTTAACGTACTTTAAGGTCCTCTGTTAAGGTACTTAGGTTGATTTCACTGATGTAAAGCAGCTAAGTACATTTACTCAAGAAGTGTACTAAGGTACCATTTTGACCTACTTTGAGTATTTCCATTTTCTGCAACTTTATACTTGTACTCCTCAACATCTCAGAGGCAAATATTGTACTTTTTACTCCACTCCATTTGTCTGAAAGCTGTAGTTCCTTTTCAGATTAAGAAACATAAAATAAAACATGTGATAATGCATCCCTGAAGTTCAAACCAGTGGTTTGCAACCTTGTCTTGTGACCTCTTACAAAACTCAGTTTTCTCATTCCCAACTCGTCAAATACTGACACTTGGTCGGTGTCTCTTAGCGTCAGATACCGACGCAAAAATCACCCTTTAGGGAAGAGCAGCAGCTCGACCACGGCGCTGTAAGATGACGTGAAGAGTGACAACAGAAGCAAGTAGTATGAAACACCGAAAATCCGTGGAAGGAGTTTGGTTGTGGTGGTGGATGGGTGAAACAATACAGGACTTTTCCCCAGGAGACCCGGGTCAATGTCCGTTTCTTGTCCCACGGGTCATTGAAATGTACGTCCAGAGCGTCAAAAAGCGATGCCAAGAGTCTTTGTAACCCCACCCACCTATTCCTAACCCTAACTGTCCCGTTCTTGTCCCGCGTGTCACTGAAACGTACATATTATAACCCCTCCCATAATATTTTCCTAACCCTAACTGTCCCGTTCTTGTGACGCATGTTAGTTAAACGTACGTCCCCACCCAGAGCATCATAAAGAGACGCCAAGAGTCCCGACCAAGCACGTCTAAACATGACGCAAAAGGGCTAGATGCTAAAGGAGACTTTTTGCGTCAGTAAAAAACGCCAAAGGCACCTCGCTAGGAGTGAGAATGTGTTGACGAAACCTATGACCAAAATAGTCGTACAGTCATTGTCATAGTCCTTGTGTTAGGATGGCATTTTTGTGAAGATAATGATTCCCCTTTGTGCTGGGGACCTCCTGAAACTTCCTCAAGGGACCCCTGGGTCTCCCCGGACCCCACTTTTGGGTTAATATATCACAAATGGAGGCTGTTTTTCTGCAGCTGTCATGGGCATTACACCGCCTTCCCACTGGCACTTGAAATCAGCTCCGATACGGCTGCGAAACGACCGGAAGTCATTCATTTCCTATGGAGATTCGCAGAAAAAAAATCAGTTGGTCAACCGGATGTGTTAAAAAAAATTGAACTCTTGCGACAGGCTACGGACGGTTCCTATCTGACAATTCCAGCGGAAGTTAGCGTTGCTATGGTACTGATAAACAAACCTGCTAATGCTAATTGGTTAGCTAGCAACAGCCATCGAACTATTGACGTTATACCGCTATATCACATTTAACCGACGTGACATGTCAACGTCCTGGGCAACTTTTCTCCACGCAGCAGCCTTTCTATTTCTATTTCTATAACCCTCATCAGAGAGGTCATAGAGAATCGTACATTCAGACACTTATCAGTCGTTCTAGTCTCTCCGCCATTTTTGTGAGTCACTTCCAGCGCTTTTCAACGGTGTAGTGCGACATCTGCTGTGGGTGTATTGCGTATTGCGGAGCTGATTTCAAGTGCCAGTGGGAAGGCGGCGTTAGCCTCTCGTCATGAGTATGCTTCCTTCTGCGCCTTGTTATTGTTGGCCGGGGTAGTTGAGTAGAAAGAAAATAGTTCCTACATGAAACTGCTCACAGCCAGGTCCAGATTATCCTGAGTAATGGGGTCATGATTTCTGGAAAGAGACATTGCTGTTGAGTTTTTCAAATGTATTTTTTGGCGCTTTAAGCATCACAAGCCGAGTGCCGTCGAGTTCAATTATATTTAAGAGAAGGCAGACATTTCTAACGCTGAGTGACTCATCTAGACTGATAAATAGCACTACAAGGAGAAATATGTGTATTTGATTTGAACTTTCCCTTTAAGAATTTAGATATCATCAATTACTAATTACAGAGCGACATGGAGACACGTTAGACAAAGGGTTAAAATAGCTGGAGGGAAATCTTTTTGTGTGTTGTCCTTCTATAGAAAATTATAATTGGCTTCAACGTAAAATATATCCATATTCGTACCTTTTTCTATAATTATATAGTTTTCTTTTTTTGTCCTCTGAATATTGAATATCTCATGTGTCTGCTGAAGAACAAACTCTCAGTCTGATTACGAGAGAAAGAAGAGTGTATTATGGGATATGAATGAGTAACGAACATGCTAATAACTCCTCTTTAATAATTCATAGCTTCTTCTCCTCTCTCTCACGTTCTTTTAACTTGCAAACATTCATTAGAGCCTCTGACTTTATTCTTTGCTGTCTCTCATTGTGTGCTCTGAAAGGTCAAAGTCATGTTGTAATGTTTGAGTGTGTGAGTCTGTGTGAGTGCTGCACAGAGCCTCTAACTTCATTATCATCACTGTAAATGCATCAAGGGGATCATTCTTACAGTCTATACCTCCTCAGGCTATTGGTAATAACATCACACTGTGTGTTCACAGATATAAGCCTCGTTCAACAGATTTATTAGAACATGTGTCCTGTGAAGGAAACGTGGCTGTTGAAGATGTTTCATGCCGTCATTGGAGGATGTGTTTTTTCACGTTTCCAATCAGTTATGGAGATTGTTTCCTAGAAGTGTTACCAGTCGTGAAATCCAACTAAATACATTTATACAGCTATGAGTAGCAGTGGTGGAATGTAACTAAGTACATTTAGTACTGTACTTAAGTACAAATGTTAAGGTAGGCCTACTTACTTTACTGGAGTCTTTTCTTTTCATGCCACTTTCTACTTCTACTCCGCTACAACTAAGGCATCACAACTGAGGCATCCTCATCCTGCAGCAGACCTCTGCAAAGATAGATTTGTTTATGCTTATAATTAATGTGAAAATTCAGTGTTTATTCCTTTGCCAGTGAATGCCCCCACATCAGAGCTGCCAGAGGGACTATTCCTCTTTTATATTTGTCTTGTTACATGGCTTAAAATATAGAAATCTATCCATCCAATGAAATAAATTACATTCCAGAAAACTCTTTAAACTCTTTAATTGCATTTTATCAGACAATATACACAGTACAATATTACCTGTTGGAATGTATTGACAAATCAGCAGGACTTTATAGCTGCTATGTGTGTATTTGTGTATAAGCGATACGTAAAAATGTGTTTGTGTCCACACGTATAGACACAGAACAGCAGTAGCACACAGTGATAAATGGGAGATGTCGATACAGACTCTGCTGCTCCCATCTTGATTTTTCTGGTTAATTTGAAACAGACTTCTTGATGCATATTTCCCAGGACTCATCTGATCAATACCAATAACCTTAAGATTAGTTAGCAAATGAGTCGGCAGGTTTCAAATTACAAAAGCAAGAGCAGGAAGGCAGCGACCGTTTCTCATTTCTCTAATCAGAGAAAAAGACAAGAACGTGTACAGCTGTGTGTTTTTTTGGTGTGTGTGTGTGTGTGTGTGTGTGTGTGTGTGTGTGTGTGTGTGTGTGTGTGTGTGTGTGTGTGTGTGTGTGTGTGTGCATGCCTGCCTTCCTGCGTGCCTGCGTGTGTGTGTGTGTGTGCGTGCGTGCCTGCCTGCCTGCCTGCCTTCCTTCCTAAGTGCGTGCGTGCGTGCGTGCGTGTGTGTGTGTGTGTGTGTGTGTGTGTGTGCGTGCCTGCGTGTGTGCGTGTGTGTGTTCATGGCCTGTTTTTATGAACACAACAGCGGTGTGAACTTAACGCTGAAACACTCCTCGTGATTTGCATGGTATTATGCCTGAAGAGGTCTCTGTAATTAGCAGGAGGAGCGCTGCTGGAAATCATTAGACGACTCAAAGTGCTGTAAAAGTGTCTCAGGTGCTGAAACAGAGTTAAAACAGAACTGCAGGAACTTGAGTAGAGCGGAGGAGACTCTCACAGCCGGGGCTAATAGGATGTGAAAGATGAGCTCTCACTCCTGCAGCCTCCAATAACATTTCCATTTGGGATGTGAGAAGGTGACGTCCCCCCTCCTCCCTTTACATTCTCTCTAAACAGTATCCTCTTACTGTTCAGAAGGGATGGAAGAAGTATTCAGATCCTTTACTTCAGTAAAAGTAATAGCTAAATGTATTTAAAGTACTCATTGTGCAGTAAAATGTTCCCTGTCAGTGTTTTCCTCTTCTATCTGATGTTTCTGGATTAATATTCCTGCTGCCTTAATGTTTATGTTGTATTTTACTGCTGTAGATGTTTATGGTTGTGCTCATTTTAACTCCTTTATATACTGTTGGGTAGTTTAATCTACAGCAGTGCATCATGGTATATAAGATCATCATATGTTTGTAGCGTCACTGTCCTGTGAGAGCCACGTATCACTAAAAAGTTTAAAAACTTTTCATGGCATCAGAAATACAGCCCTGTTTTCAGCTTTGTGACGATGCATTTTCCAGCTGATTCAAGAGGCTTTTTTAAAGACTTTATTTAGTTTAAGAAGGAGGAGAATGTTCTCAACACATAAAGGAACACTTCATCCTTCAGTTTATCACAAACATTCAACAGCAACACATCTGGAGATACAAGGTTTTCACTGGACAGGTAGGGGAGGAAAAACTGTCGTGGAGTACAAAGTACAATATGTACCTCTGAGAAGAAGTCAAGTACAAGTATGAAGTTGTGTAAAATGGAATAAAAAAAAATATTTTTCACCTTTAGTTTTTCCAGGAAAGTCATTAAAGGGTAACTACCGGGTTTTTTTCAACCTGGACCCTATTTTCCTATGTTTTGTGTCTAAGTGACTGACTGATGGAACATCAATCTTTGAAATTGGTCCAGTATTAAGGGAGATCGCTGCAGTTGGCAGCGGTGAAACTTGTATTTACCTTCACAAAAGTGCTCGTTTTGCCGCTGACAGGCTCAGATTAATATTTTAAGTGTCTGACATCATTATGAAAAAGGATTTCTAAGGAGGTCGACCTTTCTGTTAAAGAGTAAGATCCTTTTTTTAATATAAAAACATCCGCGAAATTGCGTTCGCTAAACCCACCAGACTCCATGTAAATAATAATAATGTGTAATAATAATAATAAAGTTATTTTGGCATTGTAAAATACACTTCACCCAAAGTCGACAGAAACAAAATAAAACTATGAAAAGCTGTTTTGGGTCGTCTTTCCACTTTTCCAACCATCACAACTCTAGTTTTAGTTGAAATAAACACAGTTTACCGATTTACATGTGAAAATACATTGGCTAAAAGTATTGCTTTTTTAAATGGAGTCTGGTGGGTTTAGCGCTAGCAACTTCAGAGCTGTTTCTGATTAAATAGAAAGATCTCAAAGAGGTTTTAAAGGTCTATCTCTGAAGGGATCCTTTTCATAATGATGCCAGGAGAAATATGTATATTTGATTTGAACTTTCCCTTTAAGAATTTAGATATCATCAATTACTAATTACAGAGCGACATGGAGACACGTTAGACAAAGGGTTAAAATAGCTGGAGGGAAATCTTAGACACTTAGAATATTAATCTGAGTCTGTCAGCAGCAAAACGAGCACTTTTGTGAAGGTAAATACAAGCTGGACAATATCCCTATTAACTTACATTGTCTGCTGCCGACTGCAGCGATCTCTCTTAATACAGGACCAGTGTTAAAGATTGATGTTCCCATCAGTCACTTACACACAAAAATCATTCAACAGGTTGAAAAAAACGGTAGTTACCCTTTAAGAACAGGTTCTTATTTACAGTGACGGCCTGACTTACAATGACGGCCTGATATACTCAAGCAAAGTAAGTTCTTAAGTACTAAAGTAAATGTAATTAAAGTAGTTGTACAGCTGTCCAGCCGTTATAATGGAGATAAGACAAACTCTAAATGCTCATCAGGGTCGCCTTAGTGTTGTTATTTAGTTTGATGACATGTTGGGTCTTACTGTAACTGTTTCTTCCATCATTTTTACGAGTTATAATAACATTGAATTAACAAAGTAAGATCTGGGAACACAGTGGGTTCACTAGGCTGAAGTCCAACAGTGCGGCAAGCAGCCAGACGATCAGAGAGGCTGTAAACCAGCCAACAGTTTATACAGATTATCTCATCCAGTGATTCCCAACAGGCATGATCCACATACTTGAATTAAGGAGGACAATAAGTACACAGATAGGATTAAACTACTAGCCATGATAAGCTGACTGCACATGAGGACAGGCCTCAGTTGTGACACCTTAACGCCATGTGCTGCGATTCAGAGTGAAGCCCAGCGAACAGAGAAGAGTCTAAAAGTGATGAATACAAACCTGCAGTTGCTGCCACTCTGAATGCAATTCTGACAAAAGGCAAGAATTAAAGAAGTACTTTAAGAATATTCACTTTTATATAAATATAAACACACACAATTACAACAAGTAGAGTTCTGACTGCTCGTGTTTTTACCCAGTTTACCACATACACAACTAACTCGGTGAAAACAATGTTCAGTGGTACAATGTAACTACTATAAGTACTGTAATCCCATTTTATGTTACTTTATACTTCTACTGCACTACATTTCAGGAGAGAAATATTGTACTTGTAAATATGTATTTGATACATTTAGTTACTTTACAGATTCAAAATATGAATACAAAAAGTAAAATAGACTATATCGTCGCTTTTGCTTCAGTAAAAGATCTGAATATTTCTTTCTAGCGATGTTCTGTTAGACTCCGATACTGCCTAAAACGCTGGTATCGGTATCGGGAAGTACTGGAGTTAATGCACCGATCTGATACCATGTAATAAAGCCCTAAAGAAAAGATATGTTAAAGTAGTTTATTTATGTTCTTTTTCCATTATAACTGACTGTTAAACTGGAGAATAAAAGAACGTTCTGGGGCGTTCATGTTTCACAAAGAGTTTAACCTGAGCCAGACTGACAACAAAGATAGAAATAATATTACCTCCATACAGGGATAGTAGTATACAGCTGTTAAAACATAATAAAATATATGACGCACTGGTATCGGATCGGTACTCGGTATCGGCCGATACACAAGTTCAGGTATCGGAATCGGTATCGGGAAGCAAAAAATGGTATCGGACCATCTCTACTTCTTTCACCATGTTATCATTACAGATCACGGCGACCTCTAGCTCACCCAATACAGTGTGCGCATCATGCAGGCTGTGTCCTTGGCACCGGCCGCGGGTTTGAGACTGACCCGCGGCCCTTTGCTGCATGCCATCCCCCCTCTCTCTCCCCTTTCCTGTCTTCAAGCTGTCCTGTCAATAAAGGCCATAAAAGCCTCCCAAAAAATTATATTAAAAAAAGGAATGAAAAGATCAAAACTACAGAAAATGAGATGCAAGCTGTAAAAAAAAGTTAAATTGTTGCAAATACAACATGATGTATTATTTGGTGTAAAACCCTGAAATCAAAGCTGTAGTTTCCTGGGACTGAGTCAAGGGCGGGGCTAGAAGGGGGGCACGCGGTGGACCCCCCCCCCCAAAAAAAAAAATATGATTGCTCCCCCTCTCCAATCCATTGGGCTAGAGTGCTGTCAATCTGATAATTGTGATTTCCACTGGAAAAAAGTACTGTCGCTCAGCTGCCTGTTCTGCCAATCTTCCCAGCCCTCGTCACATGACCAATTAATGTTTCCATGACGACTATCCAAAAGTCTGATACTATGGAACCAGCAATGGAATTGTTTTTTTTTTAAAGTGGCGGACTGAGCCTATAGAAAATGTGTATTGTATTCGGATATACCATTTTTTCAAAATGAAAACAAGTAAATTAATAATGAATGTTACAGTATATATTTTATTGTGCAGAATTCCATTGTCTAGTTCTATCCAATATTTCCTATATTTGTAAGATTTTCTATGCTGTATTCTGATAAAATGCCTCCCTGAATGATTATTGGTCTCCCCTGTGCCACCCCATTTCAAAATAATCGCCCCTGGACTCAGTGGACGGTTTTGTTCCTCCGGACACTAACCAGTGTGTTGTTTGTGTGATTCCAGGCTGCGTCCGATGCTCTCAGCGGTCTGGGCCATGTCTACACAGCTATCGGTGACTACCCCAACGCACTGGCCAGCCATAAACAGTGTGTGCTGTTGGCGCGACAAACGCAGTGCCAGCTCTCCGAGGCTCGTCAGCTGGGCAACATGGGCGCCGTGTACACAGCGCTGGGAGACTTCACCAACGCTGTGCAGTGCCACGAGCAGCACTTGGACATCTCAAAGGTACTGAACTACGTCCTATCATCTGTTGATGATGTCTCGGTGGAGGAGGGAAACTTTGTTCCTCCTAAACTTTTCTGATAATGAACAGCTTGAAGGATAATTCTGCTTTTAATCTACTGGCTGACATGTTCCTTCATCCCCATGAACACACTGTCGTTTAATAACAAGACTGTGATAAATTCAAACAGGAGGGCAGCAGTTACATCTCTAGTTTTTCTAACGTTGTGGTGTGTATTTAGTAGGGCCGAAACGATTCCTCGAATAACTCAAATAATTCGATTACAAAAAATCCTCGATGCGAAGCTTTGTTAAATCAATGTTACCAACGTTGTATCGCTGACGGACAGTGTTTCCACACGGATCATTATTATTGCCGCACACCAGACGCTGCTAAGTCTGCGGGCGGCACATGCCAGAGCGTAAATAGTGGGGGGCTAAGAGAAGAGACAGGCTGGAGAAAACGACAGAAAGTGTCCAAAGTTTGGAATCAGTTCAAACGTGATTAAAACGAGAACTCTGGACAGTGTGTCTACTGAAAAACCGGACTAGCTTAGCACAATAATAGCACGACGTCAATGCTTCAGCATCTCAACAGAAAACATTTCTCATCCATTCCACGAAGCGGACCCGACAAAAGTAAATCACGGAGTCGTATGGACGATGAAACTACACCAAACACACCAACTACCAAAAACAAAGACAAGAAAATACGTAGCGGTGACCACAGTCTGATCTAAAGAGCCGACTTGTTGACCATCCCGTCAGAGAAACAGCTGATTGTTGCTCACCATTTTCTCTCTCTCTCTCTCTTCACGGAGAAACAGCTGATCAACGATCTACTAGCATTAGTGTAACAGAGCTCAATCTATTTTAATTTATATATTATATATAAATTAAAATAGATTGAGTATAATTAATATTTACATATACATATATTTACATATAGGCCTATATACAGATCAGTCTCAAGATGGAACTTGTAGTTCTGAAAGTTAAGTTGCACAACTTAAGGTCATGTTTAATGTATGCCTTAGTGTGAGGTTGATGTCATTTCAGAAAATGTTTTCTTTAAAGATTTAATGTGGCACTTAAATGCACTTCATATGTTTAGTTTTTGGAGAGATGATATTGTAAGCAATGTAGGCAACAAAAATGTTGCTTTTCCGAAAATGTAACCAAACTATTGTTTATTATTGCTCTTCAATAAAACAAAAGTATTTCTTATCCGATTACTCGATCAATCGATGGAATAATCGGTAGAATACTCGATTACTAAAATAATCGATAGCTGCAGCCCTAGTATTTAGCACACATCCATCTAGAATGGGTTACAACGCAGTAACCCATTTTATAACCAAGTTACTGCATATTTCCCAAAGAACATGGTGTGTGTTCAGGACATTTGAAACTCTTTCTGCAAATGTTTCACAAACAAACATAACAAAAGACAATAATCTGTCCACATTTCACTTTTTATGTTACTTTCTTCTGGATATAGTGTAAAATTGGCAGCCGCTGCAGCCAACATCATGACACTGTTTGTAGCTCTCTCTCTCTCTCTCTCTCTCTCTCTCTCTCTCTCTCTCTCTCTCTCTCTCTCTCTCTCTCTCTCTCTCTCTCTCTCTCTCTCTCTCTCTCTCTCTCTCCCCCTCACACACAAATTGACCATCTGTTGACAATTAGATTCTGTACCGGAATAAAGTCAAATCTCCAGACTACTGAGAGTTTATAAAGTCATTTTGTTTTTGACAGTTTTAGTTTCTTTAGCTTTAATGTTGAAGCTCGTAACACAAAACAATTTCCATCTGTTAGCGATGTGAGGCTCTGTCTCCATCTTTCTAAACAGAACATCTGTTTCTTCCTTTAGTTATACAGAGTACTGATATCTTTTTCAATGTATTATTTCATGTCTTATTAAGAGTCTGTTGTTATTGTCCTGATGCAAGTGGCAATGCTTTTAATAAGTCCTTTGAGTCCCTTCTTTGTGTTATTTGAAGTCATGTATGCCTTCTGATGAAGAACAACTGTTTTTTGAAGGAAGAAGAGCATTAATAATATCTGATCTTTGACGACTGGGGACACTCTGAAAAATGTAAAACTGCCACTGTCGTCATGTCTTATTAACGCTGAAATGGTGTTTCTTTTTGTCAGACTTTGGAGAATGTGCGTGAGGAGGCGCGGGCGTACAGCAACCTGGGCAGTGCCTACCACTCTCAGCGGGACTTCGACAAGGCCATATCTTACCACACCCGAGTTCTGGAGTTGGCTCAGGAGATGGGCGACCGGGCGATCGAGATGAGGGCGTACGCTGGCCTGGGACACGCCGCCCGATGCATGCAGGTTGGTAGGAAACTGGTAGCTCACCTGCTAGAGCGCGCACCCATATGCAGAGACTCAGTCCTTGCCGCAGCAGCTGCGGTTCCGACCCGCAGCCCTTTGCTGCTATCACTCCCCCTCTCTCTCCCTGTCCTGTCTAACCTGTCCTATCCAATAAAGGCCTAATAATGCCACAAACAAATCTTAAAAAAATAAAATAAAAAAGCTCAAATGTTCAAATGATATTAAAATATAGCTGCTGATTAATTTTCTGTCCACTTACCGATTAATCGCTTGTTTGTTTTATCCTTGGTAGTTACGTTTCAATTTGAGATTCTTACATGAAAAATTATCAGTTTTAGAGCTGCAAAGCTTAATTAATCGATTAGTTGTCAACTATGAAATTACTCGCCTACTATTTTGATAATCAATTTAGTGGTTTGAGTAATTTTGTATATATTTTTTATTTATTTTTTTCTCTATCTTTATCTATATAAATCCAGATTGTTAAATGTGAATATTTTCTAGTTTCTTCTCTCCTCTGTGACAGTAAACTGAATATCTTTGAGTTGTGGACAAAACAAGACATTTGAGGACGTCATCTCGGGCTTTTTGGGGAAACGCTGATCCACATTTTATAAACCGAACAACTAGTCCATCAATGGAGGAAATAAACGACAGATTAATCGACAATGAAAATAACTGTAGTTGCAGCCTCATTCTGTATGTTCTATGTGCTGTTGAGACTTTTATTTATTACGTGACTAATAAATATGATTGATGGTTGTTGGTGTGATTCTCAGGACCTGGAGCGAGCTCGGCAGCACCACCAGCACCAGCTAGAAATCGCTCAGGAGCTGCAGGACAGAGCAGCTCAGGGCAGAGCATCCTCCAACCTGGGTAGGGGTGTGTGTGTGTGTGTGTGTGTGTGTGTGTGTGTGCGTGCGTGTGCGTGTGTGTGTATGTGTGTGTGTGTGTGTGTGTGTGTGAGCCGTAAAACTTTACAATCATTCCCCGAAAGAACCAAGCAGGCCTGCCTCTTTTCAAATTCTCTTCAAAACTTGGCATTTTCAGCTAGCCTGGATGCTAGTCTGGACTTGATTGGACCAATCAAATTGTTAGGGCGGGCTTTATACGATGATAGACATGCAGGTGATGGAAGCAACTTTGTCAGTTTTTGATATGAGGTTTGGACTTCATGTCACTAAACACGTTCTTTGGACTCCTTTTGTTGGACTTGGTATTAGGGCCTGAATATCACACATTCATCCACACGTCTTCACTGAACATCTGGTTTCCTGACGCTTGGTGATGTAGTGACTAGCCACAGGGCTAGTAGGTGAACTACTGTAGCTGTCGAGCTAACCGCTAACACACTGGCCAGGCAGGAACAAAAGCTCTCTGAGCTTTTTACTCCTCCACTTGACATTTTGAAAGCTGAAAAAAGTGTGATGTTATGATGATGGGTGGTGATGGCACAGTGGATATGACACATGCCCTTGGTGTGGGAGACCTGGGTTCAAATCCCACTGCGATACATCAACCTATGCGTCCCTGAGCAAGACACTTAACCCCTAGTTGCTCCAGAGACGTGCGACCTCTGACGTATGTAGCAATTGTAAGTCGCTTTGGATAAAAGCATCAGCTAAATGACATGACATGTAACGTAATGTAATGAGTAGTTCCATGCCATATCGTCCCTTCTGGTTTTCCTTCACACTTAGGCCGGTATGATCATGAAACAGGAATAAACAGCGTTCTGTGTGTTATTAAAGTCTTTAATTTAACTTGGTGAACTCTGCAGAAACCTAGATACTGAAGATTAGACTTAGTGCATTAATAACGGTACTACTTACTCTTTACATTATTATGGAAAGCATCATCACCATACCAATAATTTGTTAGATTCTAATGTCAAATGTTTTTACTTATTTCTCTGAATTCATTGTGTCCTCCTGTCCTGAAAGGTGTTTGGTGTTTTAAGCCCCCAACGTCGTCTTCCAGGCAGCGCTAGGTTTAGGTTAAGCCGTTGACACACCAACCGGACGGCCGACCTTCGGCAGAAAAGGCAGTCTGACTGACTGCCTCCCCGAGTTGGCCAAAAAAAGTGCCTCGGACCACACCGAAGTGATGCCGACGGCAGCTGATTGGACGAACGCGTCACGTGGGTCTGGTTTCTCCGGAAATTCAAAGGCAGACTGTCACGGCGGCTCGTTCAGAATACGATCTCATATTGTACTAAAATAGTTCACCAAAACGTGTTTCTGAAAACATTTTAAGTGAGAAATAGGCCGTGCAGTTGCTGAATCTGTCTTCATTTCAGATTAACAAAGGTCAGTTTGAAAGATTTTCGTCAGATTTTGAGAGGCTTAGTCACACTAATCCCGCTCGTCATTTCCGGGTTAGCACTCCACCGATCAGATTGGTCATTTGAGTCTGACTGCCGGCAGTGCCCGCCTTCCGACCGAGCATGTCAGGTCGGCCAAAATGAAGGGCAACAGCCCCTCCGACGGACGACGGCACGGAACACACCAAACAGACTCGAGTCACTGACCTCGCCAGACTGTCCGACGGCCGATTATCGGGTTGGTGTGTCAGGGCCTTTAGGTGCCTTGAAGTCGACGTTGGGGGCTTAAAACACCATTGAGCGTCCTGAAACCAAACACCTGCCCTTTGCAAACTGTAGAGCTGAGATCTTCAACAGGGGGTCCGGGACCCCTCGGGGGTCCTCAGAGTCACTGCAGGGGGGCCGCCAAATTATTGTTAATTTCTGAAAGTTTTTTTTCAAAAATGTAAATGTCTTAACATAAATCCAACATATTATCAGCAAATATAAATCCCCACTGAGGATAGGTTTACTGGCCTATAGGTAAAGTAGTCACAAAGGAAGCCATCCACAGATACAGTTCATCCTAAAGATTCACTGTGTATGTTTAACATTAAAAGATGATTTATTAAAATCATGCCAAAATTATTATTTTAATAGCTTATTCTTTGCAAAAAGGCTTTCAGGCCTCCCTACACGTTGTTGTAGGCCCAGTTTAATATGCAACATCATTTCATACCATATGTATAAGCCCTGCTCCGTTTTACTCTCAGTTAAGGGTCCTTGGTTTAAAAAATGATGAAGACCTCTGCTGTAAAGTGAACACTGGGAATGTCTTTTATTGTATTCTGCACGAATTTCATTTTCAAAAAGTGGATGATGTGATGCAATTTTAGATATAAAAAAAAGAAAGAGGTAAAAATAGTCACGATTTCCCCTCAGAAACTATTAACTAACAGATGCAGAAGTGTTTTTATGCAAACTGATAGAAAGCTTCAGCCTCATATGAACCTTTGAGCCGCTCTGTCGCCACGGTTACTCAATAGACCGGCTGGGCCTGATCAACTCAATCTGCGATCAATCAGCAGCGTCGAGTTCACAGAGAGATGGACTCTTCATCTGTTACATTTAAGCACTAAGTAGTTTTACTCAAGTACTGTACTTAAGCACAAATTGGAGCTTCTTGTACTTTACTTGAGTATTTCCATTTTATGCCATTTTATACTTCTACTCCACTACTGTACATCTCAGGGAAAATTGTATTTTTTACTCCACCACAATTTATTTTTGGCATCTTTAGTTACTCTACAGATTCAGATTAACATACAAATTAAAGTGATGAACACAGTAATGCATGGATAATTATAATCCAATATCATATATGCTTCTGAAATGGACCATACTGCATAATGAGTACTTTACTGTTGGTGCTGTAACTTAAACCTGGTCTAAAGTCAATATCGCTGCATTTCATTGTTGTTTTAACAGCGCATTAGTAACATGAGCCTCGGCTCGTGCACAGCGCGCGCACACTATGCTTGTTACACACACAGGGACGCGCAGCAGCACACAAACATGCAGAAGATTAAAAATAAAAATATTACAATGTGAAATAGCAATATGATATGAGCTGCTCGCGCGCTTTCACTTCACGCACGAGCAGATCAGTTTCTTCTCCTGGAAATCTCTCCTTCCTGCTCAGCAAATAACAGCAATGCGTCAAGGTACAAGCACGCCTGGCTTTTAAAGGGAATGGGAGGTGACACTCTGATTGGTTTATTGCATGTTACGCCCAAAACACACCTATGATTAATTAAGACACTAATGCTGTTTTTCCATTACATGGATACTCAACTTTTTTGGTTTTCCATTATGAAAAAAAGTCCCCGGTACCTGACGTACTTTTAGTAGTATCACCTCCGCCGAGGTTCCAATCGAGTTGAGGCAATACCAAAAGGTGATGTGAAAACCTGCAGACTACTGATTGGTCGGAGAGAATCGTCACTAATCACTGCGTCATCATTGCTAGCGACAGACGGGGGGGGGGGTGTCCTGAACAAACCCGCCGTTTTTAAATAGTTTAGTCAGCGGGGGGGTTTAAACTAAATTTGGCTTCTGGCTGTGGCAACAGCCACGTCCCGAGAATCAAAAACAACACTCCTCGACGTTCTGTGTGCGTGTCGCGTTAGGTCACGGCAGTTTCCTGCGGCGTCGCTATGACGATCAGCCACGCTCGCCTCACGCATGAGGCGGTACTAAATCTGCAATGGAAAAAGGAGGACGGGGCACCGCAGTCGAGCCGAGTACTGTAGAGCTGGTACTAGCAGTGGGTAAGCGCCATATGTACAACCCTTTTGAACCACGCGCCTGGTGGAAAGTGGATTCGTACACTCCCTAATCGCACCTGCGCCAGGCGCTTCACGCCGTGCGCTTAGATCGTTAAAATAGGGCCCACAGTGCGTAGTTTCTGTCTCCCCCATGAGTTATTCTAAGTAATGACAAATAAACTGTCAGCGCGTCCACATGACACAAGCCTTCCACGATCGCGCACCACACCCCCACCCCTCCTCATCCACACAGTTGCTAGTAGCCAAGGAGGACACGGAGGATTGAAAAAACATGATGGACATAATTATTTTCACTCAAGCTTCTGCGTATGAAAGTCACCGGACGCCACAATCTTCTGAACATAGTCACACTGAGAAATCCAGAGAGAGTTGTGTGGAGCTGATAGTCTTAATTAGCTTTGTAGCAACTCATTTAGCAACGGCTTGAATGTAACGGACATTTATTAATAACAAAAAGTTAACGCACGAAAGCTTTAAGTAAGTAGGACTATAACTTGCAACGGAGTATTTCTACACTGTAGTATTGTTTTTTTTAATCAACTCAATCGGAATACTTCTGCCTCTGAATTTGATATGTGTTTGAGGTAAAATTAGCAACTTGTGAAACATGTACATGACATGTTTATTAACCATTAATCGAGCCGCAGGGACGTAGACGGAGGTAAAATGTAACTTAATACGTTTACAGTACTCAAGTACTTTACTTAAGTACAAATTTGAGGTAATTTCCATGTTATGCAACTTTATACTTCTTGTTCCTTCTACATTTTGAGTACTTTTACTTTTGATACTTTTAGTGAATTCTGCTGATACTTAGCCCACATACTTAAACTTAGACTCATATTTTCAAAGCAGGACTTTTACTCGTAGCGGAGTATTTTCATTGTGTAGTATTAGTACTTTTACTTCAGTAAAGGATCTGAATACTTCCTCCACCCCTGGCCGTACAGGGTCCTGTTCCCCCGTGACTGCAGTAGTGCCTCTCTGTCCAAACAACGCTCATGTTTTATTGAGCAGGTTCTGGTTTCTGCGGCCACAGTGATATCTGAGAGCCAGCGAACCTGACTCTAGCGCTGAGTGGACAACTCGCCACTCTTTGTGTGTGTGTGTGTGTGTGTGTGTGTGTGTGTGTGTGTGTGTTTGTTGTATACCAATGGCCCATGATTTTTGTATAAGTATTTTACTGCATCTAGAATATTTATGTCCCTGTAAACTATTGCCTTCAAGTGGACTTTAATTAATTGTGTGTGTGTGTGTGTGTGTGTGTGTGTGTGTCTGTGTGTGCGGATGGGTGGGTGGGTGGATGTGTGTGTGTGCGTGTCGGTGTGCGCGTGCTGCATTACGCCGGTAATATAAGCACTGAACACGTCCAATCTTCAGTATCAAGTACACATTTCCCTGTTTTTGTTTCCACGTCCTGTGAAGTATCAGTTCATGTGACTACAACTGAGTCTTGTGCTCAGTCACCCAAAAGTCCCTTTTTATTTGCCGTCTGAAATAAGCAGAAGTAAAATAAAGCACCACACGGTAGGAGCCTTGATGTGCGACTAATAGGCGATTGCTGAAGTCGTGACACTGTGCTGACAGACGAGCTGCAGTCTGCGCCTCAGATCAATGATTCCCGTCATCATTTATGGATGATACTTCTCTCTCACTCTGAATGCTGATGTGACAACCCTTCTCTCTCCTCTCCTCTTTTTTCTCTCTCCTTTTGTCTCCTTTGCCACTCTTCCCATCTCCTCCCCTCTTCTCTTCTTCTCTCATTTCTTCTATTGTTTCCTCCTCTTCCTCTCCTTCCCTTCTCTCCCCTCCCCTCTTTCCTGCTCTCCTTTACTTTCCACCCTAATTTCCTCTTTCCTATTGTTTCCTCTTCTCCTTTCCTCTTCCCACGGTTCATCCTTTCCTTTACTTCTCTCACTACTCACCACCACTCCTGCCTTGTTTCCTTATCTCCTTTCCTATCCTCACCTCTCTTCTCATCTCCTCTATTCTCCTCTTCTGTCTCCTTTCCTCAACCTCTTTTCTGGTCTCCTATACTCTTCTTTTTCCCATGTTTCCTCCTCTTGTTTTCTTTCTTGTGTCCTCTTCTCCTCTTTTTTGTTGTTTGCTGCTCTTCTCTGCTCTCCTTCCACGTTTCCTCCTCTCCTTTCCTCTTATCCGTCTTCTCCTCTTCTTTCATTTCCTTCCTTGTTTCCTCCTAATCTTCTTTCCTCGCTTCTTTCTGTTTCCTTCTATTCTTGCCTTTCCTCTCCCCATGTTGCCTCCTCTCCTCTCCCCCTTGTTTTCTTCCTTCTCTCCTCTCCTTTCCTCCCTCGTCTTATCACCTGTCTTCTCCTCTCCTCCTCCTCCAAAGAGATCTTTGAGATTGTAACTTTAAAGAAAGTCAGCAGAAACTGAGGAGACACATGAGGGCAAAGAGATGCTCGTGTCTCTGGTTGGCCACACCCACTTCAGTCCGTTGATGACAGGGGTCTTTTTTCCAGAGATCACCACCCTCCTCCTCTCATCTCATCTCCCTGTCATCAGATCTCCCCTCCTTTTCCACTCCTCTAATCCTCACGGCTCTGCTCTCTTCACACTGTGCCATCCCTCCACGCTGGGGGAATCCCACCGTCCCGCAGAGTATCTGCAGAAAGCTGGCACTCTTACGCCTCGCAGTAGCTCACGCTCGTGTGTTAGCAGAGTTTAAGAGCAGGGGTGTAACTGTAACCAGCGAGTCCAGCCAACTCTGCAGGCTTCTCTGTAATCCTCTTAGCGCGAGACCCCGATCAACGAGGCCTCCCACTCTTTATCAGCAGTCTCCTTCTCTTCTCCTTCCTACATATTCCTGACAGGGCTTATGTGAGTCAAAACCATGCTGTGTTAGTGTGGTATCATTGCACTTTTCTCAGTTTTCACAGTTTTATCCAACAAGTCCTCCAAACCATACGAAGATATGGGTCATTTGTTCCTCCCCTCATAAATTAGCGCCCCCCCCCTAGCGTTAGCGGAAATAAAAACTCATATCTAAACCAGAGAACGTCGGTCGGGATTTTAAACATGTTTTTAACGTTGTGAAAACGGTCGCTGTTTGGGTTAAAATAATACGTAACTTCACGTACTGAAGGTTATGCGCGGGATGCTGTTCGTAAAGTAAAACAAAACAAAAAAAAACACGTTTATTTTAATTTTGATTTTTGAAGCAGGAGTTGAACCCTGGGCCACGCGCAGCCCCGACAAAACGTTTCTCTGCTCTCCTTCCATGTTTCCTCCTCTCCTTTCCTCTTATCCGTCTTCTCCTCCTAATCTTCTTTCCTCGCTTCTTTCTGTTTCCTTCTATTCTTGCCTTTCCTCTCCCCTTGTTGCCTCCTCTCCTCTCCCCGTGTTTCCTTCTCTCCTCTCCTTTCCTCCCTTGTCTTATCACCTGTCTTCTCATCTTCCACTTCTGGGATTACTCCGGTGCCGCAGGAAATTCCGCCAGATGCATGTCTTTTCTCTGAGGTCCGTTACCTTCCTCTTCCTTTGTGTTGGCGTTCTAAACTCCGGTGGATTTGTGAGGACTATGGTTAACTGCTCCTCAGATCTCTGCAGGGTAAATCCAGACAGCTAGCTAGACTATCTGTCCAATCTGAGTTTTCTGTTGCACGACTAAAACAACCTTTGAACGTACACAAGTTCCACCAAAACAAGTTCCTTCCCGAGACTATTTTGCAGCGGCACCGTGCGGAGCTCAGCGCCGCCCAAGACAATTGTGATTGGTTTAAAGAAATGCCAATAAACCAGAGCACGTTTTTCTCCCATCCTAGAATGCTGTGTGGACTAGCCAGACCCTCCTCTGCAGCGCTGTGGAGGAAGGTCTGGCAAAGACCACCCCCATAATAACTACTATGGCCACTAGAGGACGCTGTCACTAATTGCTGCTTGAAAGAACAACCTCTGGGAGCGTATTTCGGGGGAAGGACAGTCTCGTTTGATCAATTTCTGCTTCTTGCCATCGACTTCAACCAGCTTCGACGTCAGAAGCACGATGCATGTGTTCCCACAAAAGCCACGCATACACCACGTGTATGTCATATGAATCCATATTTATAAAATCCAGAACATGCTGTGAGAATGTGTGCACCTCATGCATACTTCAAGTCATTCCTACACACAATTGGAAATGAAAAATAAAGTCAGAACAGAAACAATTATGCATCATTATTCTTTGAGGTTGTTAGCCAGTTCCGCAGAGCGTGAATTACGTTTTTTTTTTTTTTTTTTTGCAGTTGAACACCCATCTTTAATACGCCAATTAAAGATGCATGATTATTCATTTTTGATTAATTGCTTTTGTGCTCTCCGTTTTATTATTCTTTTGTTCAGTCGGCGTTTTAAATTCAGTTTTATTTCCCTGTGTTTATCCCCCCCATGTGTGCCTTTATTATGAAGTGTTCTGTAAATTGCCCAGTTTGAGTGCTTTAAACTAAATCATCATTGATTACCTTTCTGTAGCTTCGATGCGATGATGCTCTTCAGATGTATTTGTGTTTTATTTTAAATGAATGCAAGTATATATGCAATAAATAACAATAGCATGCATAACGCTCTTGTATCAGAATGGCTGCTCTGTTTTATAGAGGAATATTGTGCTGTGCCACAACTTAGGCTTCCTGTCTGTGGCTCTCAGCTCAAAACGCATTGGTTCCTACTGAACACTGTAAATCTTTAAAAACACAAATATATCGTTTAATTAAAAAAAACAAAAAAAAACAACAACAGTCCAGTAATTTCCTAAAACAGCTGGTCCCGGTAGTTTTGATCAAACGGGAGGAAATGGTGCATTTGTTGGGGACTATTTTTTCATGGGATTTATTAAAAATAAAAGATGATAGAACATCACCAGACTTATCCTAAATAGCACAACAGAGCCTGGAAATGTCTCTCAGTTTACACTGAGAATCAGACTACAGTCTCTGTCCCCCCTCTTCCTCTCTTCACACAGTCTGACATGAACGGCATGTGTAACCTTTTCCATCTGGTGTCTCGACACCCCCTATCTCCCTGTCTCCCCTCTCCGAAACCCCCCTTCTCTCTCATCAGTCCTCCTTTGTGCCTTTGCTGTAGAAATAACATGCTTCTGATTTACAGTTCTCAGGTTTTAGGATTTCTTCATATGGCAAATTTAGACCAGGCTGTCAATATCCTGACCTCTGTGTTGCTGTTCAGGTAGATTTTTCTGTAGTAAGCATTCAAACATGGTTAGGCTACAGCAAATTCAAATATTAATTAGTTTTTATAATTCTGTGCTATGGTACTAGAGCAAATTAGCTCTACACTAAAACGAGACTTATGACTTACACAGAAGTATTTAATGAACACTCAATTGAGGAGACAATTAAGCAGGCAGTACAGTATAACACCGATGTGTTGCTGTGCTGTCCCAACTCTCTGAAGTTCCTGTCCTCCTGAAGGTGTATTTAAACTCATGCTGGAGGCGTTACGTTTAGCTGAACCTTTAAGGTAAACAAAGATATTGCAGGCGGTGTAAACACAGATGCTAAAGCCTAGTTCAGCCTATCGCTCTCTCTGGGAAGTATGCTAAAGTGTGACAGACACTGTCATGTGACCCAGATAATGTAGTAACACAAGAACACAGCCTATGAATTTTTTTTTAACTGTATCCCCTTGTCATTGTTGTTGCTATGACCGTGTATAGGATCAAGTGCCAACAACTAGCATAGCTTTAGCTCAACGGTCTGACCAACAAGCACTTATATAATTACAATTTGTCATATCCAATCAAAATCCACAATAATCATCAACAGTCATACCTTAGGACCTCAGCTAATGTTAGCAATTAATTGCGGTTAAACAAAGAAACCGCGATTATGTAAAAAATATTGACAATTAGACAATTATGTAATAATTGTTACAGGCCTAGTTATGATTGTAAACTGTGCCCTGCTAGCATGGACAGCTTGACAGGTCTATTGGCTTAATGTCAAGATACAGGACATACCAGTATATAAAAAGCAGTAAAATTGACTTCTTTTCTCACTAGCTAGAACATTGATATTTTTTTGTATGTAACACTGCTTTGGGAGCAGTTTCCCTGTCAGGACCTTTCTGTACATCTCAAAAGCAGAAATCAGACTGAAAAGGTGAACACTGCACTTGCAACAGTATTTTTGAAAGGTAGATGTGTAATCCAATCCTGTTAATCTAATAACGTTTTACTCTGATTTGGACCTTAATTAGACTGAGATAACCCAGTTAAGGTGTTTACATGAGTGTTGCAATAATCACAGTTTTGCCTCAATCTGGTTATAATCAAGTTATCAGCAGGCATGTAAACACAATAACTGTAAGAGGGAAGATGAAGGTTGCAGTTAACCCCAAACACACACAGGTTTAAGATATGTGCATTTAAGAGTCTTGTGTGGTTGCGCAGCAACAACGGCTGTATTTCCCAGTATTTGGTTGCCTTCTGAAAACCCCCGTGTTCAACTTCCATTGCCAGACTTATCTCCAAAGCGCTGCGGAGGAAGGTCTGGCAACAGGAGCATACACTCCTGGATAGGAGAAAAAATGGTTAGGGGTTGTTTGCATTTCTTTAAACCAATCATAGTCGTCTAGGGCGGCGCCAAGCTTCGGACGCAGCGATGGTGGCTCCGCAAAAGAGTCTCGGGAAGGAACTTGTTTGCACCCCGCAAAAGAAAACGCCAAATACAAAATTAAATGACGTTAACTGTTTACACAATACTGTAACGTGAGCGATTTAAATTATCTGGATACATGGTTAAACATAATTTGCTCTTGTATGAGGTCATAAGGAGGAAGGTTACCTCCCCTTTCTCTGCTTTGCCCGCCCAGAGAATTTGGCCCGCCCATGAGAGAGAGAGAGACATCATGGCTTTCAAACGAGCAAGTGGCAGTTGGTCAAGGCCACACCCCCACCCTCCACCTTGCCCCCCCCTCTCTCCTCCTCAATAGCTACAGACTCAGAAATGGCACATCCTAAGGAAAGCTCATTGTGGGACTGGCTCTAGTGGCTGTAATTCTGCACCAAGGCTGAATTTCGGGAAAGAGACTTCAGATACAGTATTAGGAGACCACTAAGGTCTATATAAAAGAGACTTCAGATACAGTATTAGGGGACCACTGAGGTCTATATAAAAGAGACTTCAGATACAGTATTAGGGGACCACTAAGGTCTATATAAAAGAGACTTCAGATACAGTATTAGGGGACCACTAAGGTCTATATAAAAGAGACTTCAGATACAGTATTAGGGGACCACTAAGGTCTATATAAAAGAGACTTCAGATACAGTATTAGGGGACCACTAAGGTCTATATAAAAGAGACTTCAGATACAGTATTAGGGGACCACTAAGGTCTATATAAAAGAGACTTCAGATACAGTATTAGGGGACCACTAAGGTCTATATAAAAGAGACTTCAGATACAGTATTAGGGGACCACTAAGGTCTATATAAAAGCATCCAAAGACCACCATGTCATGGGACCTTTAAAACTTGCCATTTTCAGCATGTAACGTTGCTCGTTGCGACCGAGGTTTAAAGCTAACACAAAGAGAGTGGCGAGTGAGGGATATCCGGCGGACCGTCCGGCGGCACCAGAAATATCCCGTACCCGAATCGTTGTCCATTCCTGCAGCTAATGTCTTCCTCTCTTCTCTCCTCTTCCTCTCTTGTGTCCCAAGCTTCCTCCTTAACGCTGTAAATCATCACACAACAAGTTGGTAAGGCTACTGGGACTTAAAGTTTTCCAGTTCCAGACACAGCTCTCCTGGATCTCTGCATATTTAAGATCCCTAGCTGCAGATATTAGATTTGTTGAATTTTCCAACTGTAGCTTTTTAATTATTCACTGCTCTGCATCGTATCTTCTTCAGGGTTCTGAAAAACACGTGTGCACATATGTCCACATGCACATACACACGTTTTCTTTGCTTGTTGGGTATTTATATCACGGTGCATCATTTGGGGAATTCCTCATGTTCATGAGTTCCCCTACATGCAGTGCAGCAAGCTCTGTTTGATGCTTACTACTACTCGCATAAATGTTGGATGAACTCATCAACACAGCTACAGACTTGAGAGTTGGAAACAAGTAAGACTTACATGTAAGTCACAAAAAGGAGGACCTGGACTTTTTCCCTAAATTGGACATTTTTCCCTAAATAATTCCCGATACTGAGATCTGACCTGGTAGAATCTCCATCTTTAGGGTTACTAAACTGCTCTGCTGACCGACTTTACACTTACATTTTCTCAAATTACTAATTACTCAAATTTGACTTGGACTTGCCCCAAAGGACTTTAAAACTGCTCTACAGACTTGAGACTTGATTTGGACTTGCCTTAATCGACTTGAGACTTGATTTGACTTGCCTCACAAGTGTTTAAAATCTTTGCTGACGGACTTTAGACTTTACTTGGACTTGTGTCAAATGCCTTGAGACTCGGCGTGACCAAAATTGTTCTGCTGATGGACTTTAGACTTAACATGTCTCAATTATTGAGACTTGACTTGTCTGAAATGACTTAAGATTTCACTTGGATTTGCCCCCAAAATACTTTTAAACTTCTCTGCTGACAGGCTTAAAACTTCATTTAGACTAGTCTCAAATGACCATTAAACTGCTATGCAGACAGACTTTTTACTTGACTTGGACTTAGGTCTTAAATGACTTAAGAGTTAACGTAAATCTGTCTCAATAGATTTAACAATTGCTCTGCTGATAGATTTAAGACTTGAACTTGTCTCGAAAGACTTTAAAACACCTCTGTTAATCCATCAGATTACATTTCAGATCAGGTCTCTGTTTATTACTCAGACCCCAAAATTAAAACATTTTGATGATGCAAAGCATCTCCATTTCTTTGTTACGTTTAAAAGACAAGTTGTATCTTCCCTGTTCTTACGTCCATCTCAGGCATCATCCACCAGATGAAGGGGGAGTACGAGGCAGCACTAAAGCTCCACAAAGCCCACCTGTCCTTTGCCCAGGAGCTGAGTGATTACGCTGCCCAGGGGAGGGCCTATGGCAACATGGGCAACGCCTATCACGCGCTCGGCATCTACGACCAAGCTGTCCGGTACCACCGACAAGAACTGCAGATCTCACTGGAGGTGAATTTCCTGCTGCACTCTTCACAAGCAACGTGTAGACGGTCACGTGGTAAACAGAACTTTGACATCTCGTTTGTGTTTCAGGTGAATGACCGTCCTTCCCAGGCCTCCACCCATGGTAACCTGGCTGTAGCCTATCAGGCGCTGGGCGCTCACGACCGAGCTCTGCAGCACTACCTTCACCATCTCGCCATCGCACGAGAACTCCGGGACACTCAAAGCGAAGCGAGAGCACTAGGCAAGCTAGACAAAGAGAGAGATGCTTTGAGGACAGAGGAGCGGGAATTTGTGATTGATTCAAAAATGTGTTCTTCTTTTGCAGCAAATTTGGGCAACTTCCACAGCTGGAGAGGTGAATACGCTCAGGCTTTGCCGTACTACCAGCAGTACCTGGCTCTGGCCCCGGGCCTGCAGGACCTGGAGGGAGAGGGGAAGGTTTGTCACAACCTCGGCTACGCTCACTACTGCCTCGGACAGTACAGAGACTCTGTCAGGTCAGTGTCTAAACTCATCTCACCAAACAAACACTATGTGAAGGGAACATGTTTTTTTCAGTTGGATGGCGCAGCCATTAAAAAAGTCTTGGATGTTGGTGATCTCCCTCAGACTTAGCATCAGATTGTTTTAAAGAAAAGCTGGAACAAGCTCACACAGAACATATACTGTAGTGTCAAACTGGGCAATAAGGATTTTTCAAACCTTGAAATTACTGAAGTGGGGAAATAATGTCAAAGGGTTATTGTCATGATGCATAATTTAGTGTACTGTATATCCAAAAACGTATATGCACATAAATTCACATTAGTATGTGTTGCATGTTCTGTTAAAAACATGTTTACTTCATGCTTTTCCAGGTTTGTGCTTTTATGTCATTTTTCATCCATTTCCTAGGTACTATGAGCAGGACCTGGCCTTGGCGAAGGACCTCCAAGACAAATTAGCTCAGGCAAAAGCCTACTGTAACCTCGGTCTGGCCTACAAAGCATTGGGGGAGTACAAGAAAGCCGAGGAATGTCAGAGATACCTGCTCTCTCTGGCACAAGCTTTGGATAACACACAGGTCACCTACTGCTGCTGTGTTCACTAACTGTAAAACAAATAGTTGTTCCTCTTCTCATAGAAAGTGGTTGTTAATCATTTGTTGTATTTGTCAGCAGGCGGTTTTCAGGGCCTTTGGGAACCTGGGGGATGTGTGTGTGTGCCGGGGTGATCTTCCCGGAGCGGTGAGGTTCTACCAGCAGCAGTTAAGTCTGGCTCAGAAGGTCAACGATCAGAAGATGGAGGCGGACGCCTACTCAGCACTTGGATCAGTTCACAGGTAGTCTTGATTGCCAAACCTGTCTCCACAATGCTGCGAAGTAAGGTCTGGCACCACAGATACATTCTGGGATAGGAGGAAAAAACACCCTGGGTTGTTTGCATTTCTTTAAACCAATCACAATCGTATTGGGCGACGCTAAGCTCTGGACGCAGCGACGGTGGCTCTGCTTAAAAAAGTTCCTCTCGGGTAGGAACTTGTTTTGCTGGAACGTTTGCACCCCGCAAAAGAAAACGCCACATGCAATATTAAATGAAGTTAACTATTCACACAATATAGTAACGTGAGATATTTAAATTAGCTGGATGCATGGTTCACCGTCATTTGCTCTTACCACTGTATTCTTTGTAAATCTTTACAATCATTCGCCGAAAGAATGGGGCTGGGTTAAAAAAAATGTATTTTCCAATTTAAATCAATTTTAATTTGATGATCCCATACCGATTTTATAAAATCCAGAGTCGATCTCATGCTAGCTTGTCGGGAAGGTTGCTAAATAACGCTCCAAAATTTTGGCAAGGGAGAAACTTTCAAAAGGCTCCCTGACCTCTAATCTCAAGATATCTGAATGAAATGTCACTCAATAGTTACTGACTGTAGAGTCTGTAGAGCTGCACTTTATTGTGTGTTCATGTTAAATAAAGGGGTCAAGTGTGGCCGGGTTAGCTCAGTTGGTAGAGCAGGCACACATATATAGAGGTGTATGCCTCGACGCAGAAGGTCCAGGGTTGGAGTCCGACCTGTGACGATTATCCTGCATGTCTTCCCCCTCTCTCTCCCCTTTCTCACCTAGCTGTCCTTTTCATTAAAGGCTGAAATGCCCCAAATAAATCTTTAAAAAAATAAATAAATAAGTAAAATAAATAGAGGGGTCAATTCTTAATGTTAACATTGATACTTTTAATAACACACCAGGTTAAAGGGAAACCTTGTACAATTATAGAATCTCTTTAATATCCAAGCAAAATTGGTTTTACATCTGAAATATTCCAAATCGACATTGAATCGAATAGTAAATGTAATCGAATTGGGACCTTGTGAATCAACATCAAATCGATTCAGGAAGTCAGTGGGGATACCCAGCTCTACGAAAGATTTCATTTTCAGCGTGTAGCTTGCTAGCTCCAAGTTTGTTGTTGTTTCCTGAAGCAAAGGGATTTTGAGAACGGCAACACACAGAGAGCGGAAGGTGAGGGACAAAGCCTTACAGAATGTACTTTGTACTTGAATATACTTTCGCTGATCCAGACTAGTTCACAGGTAAGTCAATAGATATTTTTAAACTGTGTGCTCTTTCTTCTTCTCTTACCTCTCTTCCTTTCTCTCTTTCAGGCTGCTCCGCCAGCTGGATGCAGCCCTGTCCTTCCATAGCCAGGAACTGACTGTCCGGAAAGATCTAGGTGATCAGCAGGGGGAGTGCCGCGCCCTTGGCCACCTAGCAGCGGTCCACATGGCCCTTGGAGACTATGCTACAACCTTCCAGTGTTATGAGGCCCAGCTGGGCCTGGCGCAGGGACTCAGGGATGCCCGTCTGGAGGCCCAGGTCCACGGGAACATGGGCATCACCAAATTGAACATGGGCGTGTTTGAGGAAGCTATTGGCTACTTTGAGCAACAGCTGGCCATGCTGCAGCAGCTGAGCGGGACTGAGAGCATGCTGGACCGTGGCCGGGCCTACGGGAACCTGGCAGACTGCTATGACGCTCTGGGAGACTACGAGGAGGCTATTCAGTACTACGAGAAGTACCTGACGGTGGCTCAGAGTCTCAACCATGTCCAGGACCAGGAGAAAGCCTACAGAGGACTCGGCAATGCACACAGGTCAGCAAAACAAAGGTTATACACTAAGTTAGATGAGGAGATCTAAACCACTCTCATGTTTGTATGCTAGGTATGAAGATGCAGACAGCAGCCTGTTAGCATAGCTTAGCATAAAGACTGGAAACAGCTTTGGGTAACCCAGGATTGGGTATTGTTTGGATATATTCCGATATCGGTGCTAAAACAATTTTAAAAGTCTTTTAAAACAGTGCTGGTGCTTAAACGGTGCCTGAACTGATACTTCGAAAGTCAGTGACATTAAAGAATGCCTTGTTTATTGCTGAGGCTGTATGGTCAAATTTAAATGATTTGATTTAAAATATAATAATATTAACTTTTTTCACCCAAAAATTGCTGTTAAACAGGAACAAAATAAGAACTACTAGATTGCAGAAGGGTATTTTACCATATATTTGAATGCACCATGAGCTTAGGAGGTGCACTTTAATGCACCATTAAGTCCTGTCGGTGTTGTTTCTCCCACAACAGTGGCAGTGTCCACGGTGTCTCAAAGTGCAGCTAGTTTCCTCTGTGTCTTTAGCTGCAGACTGTTGTACGTCCCGGTGTTGGAATCCTTTCCAATTAAATACAGTCACATGTTACAATGTTTAGCTGTTGTGTTAAAGCCAGCTACTAGCTAACGGTAAGCTAACGTTACCTGCTGCCAAGTGTAGTGTTAACTGACTGGCCTCACGTGCAGCCTACAAGCACCTCTAAAGCTCACTAAACAACATTTTCTGTACAAAAAGTGTAAACATTCTGTGTTTTTTATGAAGTAGTCATGCACACAATCCCACATAACACACATTTATTACATCAAGTTTACAGATTTTTTTGTGCGAATAAAAGAAATGAGATATAACACAGCTGTTTCTAGTCTTTATGCTAAACTAAGCTGGGCGTCTCCTTTTTCTGTGTCTTCATTTTAACTATACAGATGTAAAAGTGCTGTCCATCTTCTCGTCTAACTCTCGGCAAAAAAGCAAATAAGTGTATTTTCTATTTCATTTGTGTTTTTAATTCTCCTCTGCACCCACTCTGTCTGGTGGTGGAGTAGGCTGTAGCACATCATTTGCATATATTCCATATTTTTTTTATGAATGCTGTACTTGAAAACTGAATTATATACTCCATTGCAGGCTAGAATACAGCAAGCAAAGACATGCACATTTGTAGCAGTTAGTCTATCAAAGGTGTCTTTATGCTGTATCTGCACAGTTTCAGAGCTCCAGATTATTTGTTTACATTTGTGTTAATATTTATGCAATGCATATATTTATGTTCTGTGCTCTCCCATTAGTTTGGATAGGCCTTCCCACTACAGGGCAAGAATTTCAAATGAGCTTTCCATGCCTCAAGCATACACATTTTAAATTAGAGTCATGATCATAATTAAAATAATCATAATTCAACAACAGTTACATGCAGCAGGGGTGATGGGAGTAAGGGAAGTTCTTTACAGAGACTATATCCCCACATGAATCTCTCACATGAAACCATACAAGTAATGTTCAGTGACAAAAGAAAAACAAGGCTTAATGATGGGTTTTCTTCATCCATCTGTTGTAGTCTGTTTCTGCTCTCTGGAGTGTGAATGAGATGGAAATAAAGAGTCACTGATTTATCTCAATGAACACAGCCTTCGTAGATGTTCCTTCGTTTTATCCTTCTCTCTCGGAGGAACTTTTTTTTTACAGCTCAAAATCTAAATTATTAACCCTTTTGCTTTATTGTTTGCTTTCCTAAATTGCCCATATGGGTCTCTCTGAAAAAAAGAGTGCTGTAATAGTGGAAAATCCCAGTACCAGTAGTATCAATTTCAATTCAATTCAATTTTATTTATAGTATCAAATCATAACAAGAGTTATCTCGAGACACTTTACAATTAGAGTAGGTCTAGACCACACTCTATAATTTACAAAGAAACTTAAAACTACAGGTACTTTTAGTTAGGAGTGGAGCCAGACATTGTAGACATTCAGGGCTCAGCCCAAATCTAGGGGGGTCTATGGGCATGCTCCATTCACGACAGCCATCAAGTCATTTGATAATAAAATGCCTAAAAATCGGTGCATCAATTGGGAAAAACATGATAGTTGCCAAGGAAAATGAATTCCAAAAAAAGAAAAGTGTTAAACTAACCGTAATAAGTTAAGAAAAAAGCAGGAAAAAGCTTCAAAGCGTAAGCTTCTAAAAAAGGGTTGATTTTCAATTTTTGCCCAGGAGAACAACAAGTTGCATGGTTGTTGAGAAGACAACACAAGAGTCAAAAATGAATGTTATCAAATTTTTTATTGTTTTTTTTATTTTTTGAACATACAGAACAGAGAAATACAATTGAACAAGAACAAAAACCCTCTCCTACTCCCCACCCTCTGCGGTCTAGAGGAAAACAAAACAAACAAACAGAAATCACACCTTGCCTAGTCACTCTCCTCTAATTCTTGTGATGCTGAGGTCATTAGGACTGATACTTGTGCTGCGTTTTTCCATAGGTCTATAGTTGATGATTTGGCTTTGTTAATCCTTTCTGTAGAGAGCTCCAGCATAACTATGTCCAGAAAATACACCAACCACTGTTTTATACAAAGCGAGTGGGGGCGGGGGGAGCCAGCGCTGAACTATCATTTTCTTGGTTGCGGTTGAGCCGGCTAGCCAAATTTTCTTCTATCTTCCAAGCAGGTGTAATTTAGAGTCATCATTAAGTAAAAAAACAATCGGGTCAGTAGGAATTCGACATCCTATCACATCAGATATTATTGATGTTGTTTTATTCCGAAACTCATGCACCTATTCACACTCCCAGACCATGTGCAGGAAAGTTCCAGTTTGTTCAGGTTGACAGAACGTGCAATAGGGAGTGGGAATGACTTTAGAGACGTATCTCTTCTGAGGAGTTCAATATGTCCTATGGCATATGTTGAAGTGGATCTGCTGGTGATTTGGGTTCTTGGAACAGTGGGAATGTTGTCCCAAACTGTCTCCCAATCAATTACGTTCCCCTCTGGGCTCAGCTCTCGCTCGGATACTTGCATCAGTTTAGCATAAATCCTGGGCACTAATCCTCTCACAGGAAAATCAACAAACATTTAATGACTGGGTGTGTCTCAAGACTGTTTCCCCATAGCACTCCATAACATTTTAGGGCTGATCTTAAGCGAAGATACAAGAAGAAGGATGTCCTGGGGACCTCAAAACTAGCTCTCAGGTCTTCAAAACTCAACATACCTTTCTCATTGAATAGCTGGTCTGAAGTATAAATACCTCTGTCACTCCATTGCTTACAAGCAAAGGGTTTATTACCAGACATTAAGTGTGTATTGTGCCAAATTGGGGTGTTGAAATGCCACGTATTGATGTAGCATAGTTGCTCTTTATGGAAATATATGGAAATTCTTTATTAGGAATAACCCCTTGAGATGTAGCATCTCGTTTTTGAGGGGGTCCATAAGAGCAAAATTAAACATTACATTCACCATTAGACAAGACAGTTAACAAAACAACTTGAGGGGACCTCAAGAAATACATACATACATATATACATACTGACAGACAAAATCTCTCCATCACACCAAAACCACCCAAATCCTCCACCTGTTTAAAGTTGGTCAATGTGTTGGTAATAATAGGGCCATAGGCTAGCATACACTTTTTTGGATGAATGTTACCATTTAATAATATACAGCAGGCATGGTAGGAATTTAGCTTGAACAGCATCAGAGAGACGGAGGGGAAATGACACAAAGTTAAAGATATTTTAAAACCCTCAAAGATTCAGGGCTTTTGAGAAAACATTCCTCCAACCCTGCATTTAGTGTTTGCCAGAACAAATCAAACGCAAAGAAAAAGATGATCACTTCCTTTGTTTTCCCTCCCCTCTCTTCAGGTCTTTGGGTAGTCTCCAGCAAGCGTTGGTGTGCTTCGAGAAGCGGCTGGTGGTGGCCCATGAGCTGGGTGGGGAAGGAGGGGGCAAGGCTCAGGCTTATTGTGAGCTGGGCACCTTACACAGCCAACTGGGCAACTACGAGCAGTCCCTCTCCTGCCTGGAACACCAGCTCAACATTGCACGCACAGCGGGGGTAAGGATTTACCTGCAAAGGGTTTTTGGTTTCAGCTGCACATTTCTCTCTCTTCTTGCCCTGCTGAATGAGACAAATGATCTTTTTTTTAATGAAAAGTACATTATGCACAGAAAGATGTAGTAAATCCTGCTTTACCTGTCAGGATAAATCCCTGGAAGCAGAGGCAAGTGATGCACTTGGAGGCGTTTATCAGCTGATGGCAGACAACGAGACAGCACTACAGGTTTGTGCTAAATCATAATACATCAGTATTTCCTAGCTGTCAATTAAAGTAGAGTTTGACATTTTGTGAAATACACTCATTTGCTTTCTATTTACCCAAATGTTGTCTTGCTATTGTTTGACCCCACTGATTAGCTCTCTGTTGTTATATTGACCACTCGATATAATGCTTAAGCCTTGCTGTCTTTCAAATCACTACACACATGGTGTTACTATTCTTGCCGAGATATGAGAAGCTCGAAGCCACTCTCATGTCTGTGTACACAAAATATGAAGCTACAGCCAGCACAACCACAAGTTGTTTACACTTCGGTTTTTGTACAGATTAAACAAACAATAGGTAAAATGTTAGCAGTGAGCTTTAGGAGTGCTGGTTGGTGGATTTTGTTAACTTTAGACTAGTCTATATCCACGACGTTCCACTTCCCACGGATTGCTCCGGGTGCTGCCGGAAATTCCGCCGGATCACGCTCTTTCACCCGAAAGTCTGTTACCCTCCGCTTTCTTTGTGTCGTAAATTTAAACTCTGGTGGATTTGTGAGGACTATGGTTAACTGCTCCTCAGATCTCTGCAGGGTAAATCCAGACAGCTAGCTAGACTATCTGTCCAATCTGAGTTTTCTGTTGCACGACTAAAACTACTTTTGAACGTACACACGTTCCACCAAAACGAGGCTATTTTGCAGCGGCACCGTGGCTCTGTCGGGTGCATAGTGCCGCCCATGCCGATTGTGGTTGGTTTAAAGAAATGCCAATAAACCAGAGCATGTTTTTCTCCCATCCCGGGATGCTGTGTGGACTAGCCTGACCCTCCTTTGCAGCGCTGTGGAGGAATGTCTGGAAAAGCGAGACTAACTTCAGACACACCCAAGCTAGCTGTTTTCCCCTGTTTCCAATCTTAATGCTAAACTAAGCTAACAGTTTCCTGGCTGTAGCTTCATATTTAGCATTATGAGTAGTATCAATCTTCTCATCTAACTCTCTGCAAGAACTTGAATAAGCATATTTCCCAAAATGCCGAACTAACCCTTTAAGTAACGGGGCTGTCCTGCTACAGTGGCACCAGAGGGCTTTGGATATAGCCGAGCAGACAGGGTGCGTGAGGAGCCAGGGCCGAGCCTACGGCAACCTGGGAATGACCTACGAAGCTCTGGGGAAGTACGAGCGGGCCGTGGTCTTCCAGGAGCAGCACCTGAGCGTGGCGGCACAGACCAACGATCTGATAGCTAAAACTCTCGCCTACGGGAGCCTGGGGAGGACACACCATGCACTGCAAAACTACGCCCAGGCTGTGATGTACCTGCAGGAAGGTGAGAAACTAGATCCTGACAACATTCAATTCAATAATTCCCACAAGAGAATGTATTTGGTGCAACAGCGGCGAGGAAAGAGAAAGAAGAGGGGAAAAGAGAAAACTACTTGTTTTAGTGTTTCTCTATAAAATTAGAAAGCTGTGGCTAAATAAGCAACAGTTACATTTTAAGTTAGGAGGAAAAAAACATCAGGTATTATTTCGTTTAAACCTTGTGTTGTCCTCCCGTCGACCATGCAACTTTTTTTTTTTTTTTGGGGTCAAAATTTTAAAATGAAACCCCCATCTCTATGTTTTTGTCACTTTTTGCGATCTTTTTGTTACTTTTCTTGACGTTTTTTAAGCTTTTGCCGACAGTTTTGTCACTTTTTTCCGATGTTTTTGTCAATTTTTTCTACACTTTTTTTTTACGGTTTTGTTGGTTTTTTTTTGTTTTTTTAAGCTTTTTCTGACATTTTTGTCCATTTTTGTCCATTTTCTTTTATAAAAATGTTTTCAAATGCTATAAAACTTAATAAAACACCCAAATTCAATGAAGGTAGTAAACTGATCATTTATTTTACTTGTGAAGAGTGTTGTTGTTATTTTTTTTGATAATTTGGTTGAAAGAAACCCAAATTTGTGATATAGAAACTTTTTGAAACTGGGTCAAATTTGACCCGAGGAAAACAGGAGGATTAACACTCAAAATCTCAGCCGATCTGCTGGATCAGTGTGTGACACAAATCTAGAAACCCATGAAGTCAAACAACCCAAACTATACTAACTTTGGCAGAAAAGTGTGTGTTCATGTAGGACCCCAATGTTAACAGAAAGAAGCTGATTGAGAATATTGGTTTTAGAGGCTTTAAATGTGTGTTTGTAGGTGAACTATATTAGAAAAGATTAGGAAAAAGATCGTGGTTTGGGTTAAAGCACCGGTCCACTTAACCCTTGTGTTGTCTTCCTGTAGACTAGAACTTGTTTTCCTTCTGCACATTGCTGCAGCTCCACTTTTCACCCTGTGTGTTGAGCTCTCTGTTTTAGCTACAGAGTGAGGCATCTCACTTCTGTTCCATCGTTTTTGGGAGTTGCACATGCGCAGTACCTAGGTAAGGACTACTAGCCAGTCAGAAGCAGAGTATGAGGGCGTGCCCTGACAGTACCTAGGTAAGGACTACTAGCCAGTCAGAAGCAGAGTATGAGAGCGTGCCCTGACAGTACCTAGGTAAGGACTACTAGCCAGTCAGAAGCAGAGTATGAGGGCGTGCCATGCTAGCAGCTAGGCGAGTATTATAATATGTGTTACAAAGTGACGCACGTTCATCACGGAAGTAAAGGCTGGACTACAATAGAGCTGTTTGGAGCAGTTTGTGTTTTCTGTTGGAGATGGTAATGCTGCATTCCAGACACAATTTTTAGCCCATAAGTTACGACTTCAAGTCACAACTCACGACTTGGTAGCATTCCAGGGTTCAGGTTAGGCTACCTAACGTTAACGTTAGCTAGTGGCTACCTAACTCTGATGTTAGCTAGCGCCAGCTGATATTAGAGATTTCTAGTCGGCGACATATTTTGGGCTTCATTTAATAAACATAACCTGTAGTGGTACATAATCGTATGTGTATTGTTTTGATTACAATGTGCGGAATAACTTTACATTGCCTAATTATGTCTATTTATTTCTATTTCTCACCGTTAATCACCGGCGTCTGTACAGCATATCAACAGGGGGGCGCCATTGTTTTTTATGTGTGTGTGTGACTTCAGAAACTGTAACTGGGAGTACAAGGATCTGGTTCGAGTTCACCGGTAGTAAGTTACGGGTTTGACTGCCGTCCCAGGGCACTTTCACGGTAGAAGGTTGTGAAAACACAGGTTACGGGTTGCCTGGAACGCAGCATAAGTCCCTTTGGGGTGGACTTTGGGCTTTTTCACTTTGTAAACCTATAACGTGCACAAAAATATATATAACACATTAAAGGAAAGGGGAAAAAGCCAAAAAGCATAATGTACTGTATGTCCCGTGCCTTTGAGTACATATGATGTATTTACCAGTGACAGGAATGTCCTGGATGCACCATTAGACAACAGGCAGTTAATAATGGACTGTTGGATACAGAGGACTGTACTCCCACCTGAATCAGCATGCGTCTGGCAGCATCTTTTGATTTCAGCATTTCAGATGTCTTTCAGATTTAATTTCCACAGCGTTCAAAAGAAGTCTTGACACATATCATCAAACTCTCCACTTGTGATGCAAAGAGAGCAAAAAAAAAAGTTAGTCACACTTTTACCTTGCCCTGCAGTCACGCAGACTTTGATCTACATGTGTGTATCGTATTTAAAGTCAGAGCTGTTCAGACCGGAGAACATTGTGAGTTGTATTTCTGAGGCCATCCAGAAGCATGAAAGCTATTCATGAGTCTGACACGGGCAGAGCTCGGCTGTTTACCCTGCAGTGTGTTGTAGCTTATCCTCAAAGTCAGCGGTTCTCAAACTTTTTAGGCAACGCACCCCCTTCTACATCATGACCGGGTTGATGCACCCCTGATCTTCTTTTTGATCTTTTCTTTTAATGGCCAAATTAAATGAAGGGGCTTTTGACTTACATTGGCATGCTTTGTGTTCAGATAGGAGGGCTTCATACAGCTGTTAGCCAGAACCTCACTGCACACCACACACTGTGGCTTTGGGCAATCTGCATCGCCAGTCCAAGTGAAGCCCAGACCCAAATAAGTTTCATCATATTTCCTTTGTTTTCTTCCAGTCTGATGCCCACTCTCATTGCCTCTTTTCCCTACTTGCCTGGATGATGAGCAATATGTCCTCTTGATTTGCTTGTGCTCACCGATCCTCCTTTTCGTTCTCCTGCATCTCATCTTTCTCTGTCTCCCGTTCAGTGTCTTCTCCCGGTCCTTCCGGCCCAACGCATCTCTCTCCGTTTCTCTCGCCTCTGATTGCTCAGTCTCTCTCTCTTTCTCGCTCCTCTTTCATGACTTATAACTTTAGATGTCCCACCTGACAGTTTCCCTAACTTTATCCAGTTGTGCATATTTGCTTAAATAAACTATTTCAGCTAGTAGGCATACATAGATAACGTTAAAGCTAGTAATGTTACGCTACACGTACGTTACCTAAAGACAGGGTGACTGGCAGGAACTGAAGTGCATTTTGGGTACATTTATTCATTCATATAAAGCAAAGTTTTCAATTTTAGGTTATTATTTCATGAAAAATCCCACTAAAACCTGTTGTTGTAGTTATTACACCATTACATTTTTCCTCTCAGGCACCCCCTACAGCAGTGGTTCTCAAACTTATTCACCTCAAGGACCCCTAAACTGACAGAAATCAGACCAGGGACCCCCATCTGATAAGACTTTGTCCCAGGGTGCCCTACCTAATAGAATTTTTGCTTTTAGATGTTTTATATTACAGAAAGTGAATGCAACCCATGAGCAAAATAGTCATAGAATCTCTCATTGTGTTACTTAAGGATTAAATTATATTGAAAATAAAGTATTCCCCTTTTTGTTGGGGACCCCCTGGAACCTCTTCAAGGACCCCTGGGGGTCCCCGGACCCCACTTTGAGAACCACTGCCCTAGAGGGACCTCAAGACCCTAACCCGCACCACACTTTGGGAATCGCTGCTCTGAGTCTTTAAGTACAGTACACACATGTCTCTCATGTCTTGTTGACAAGTATCCTGCTTTACTGGCATAGATTGGCAGGGGATATGTCCCCCACCCCCCCCCATATTTAGAAGAGATAGATTTGTCCCCCTCAAATAAATATGAAAGAACCCACTCCCCAAAAGAGGTGAAAAAATAACCGTTCAAGGGACTCGAAACATGTACGGAAAACAAGAGCTGTGTCTACTTAAAGAGCATAACAGGAAGTGAAAAATAAAGAAAGATTTTATTTAGATTTAAACTTTGCAGCTTCTGGCTTTAGCAAGGTCTCTTTCTCTAACAGATTTGTTGTTGTAGATGTACATTATTCCTAAAATGACAGATAGTTTTGAACAATACAGGAGAATCATGATTTCCTTTACATAAATAAAGACATTTGCATCATAAATTGTTGCATGAAAATCCACCAGAATCCAGGAAATTAAGTGTTTGTATTTGTATTTTATGGGGGACGACACTCAGACACCCCCCCAATAATGTGTCGCCCTCCCCCCAATGATGAAACCAAACCTATGCCCTTATTTACTGGAATCTCTTTTTTACACTTCAACATGAAAATACAGACTAAAGCTGGGACAAAATAAAAAGAAATAAAAACCATGTTACGGATGTTTGGGTTTATTCATGAACTCCTTCAGGCTTTATCTGGTCTGTAAGGACACGGTCACGGCTCGTCACTAAACTCACAGATCCTCTGGATTTTAATTGATCATTAACTCAACAAGCAGCGAGCAACTGGGCTCCGAGTTGAAGCAAGGACAGCGCCGGAGAAAACATTCACGCATCCAATTAACCTCCCCAAACCGATGGCAAGAAACACAGATACAGAACATCACAGACAGACAGAGACAGGCAGAGAAACCAAAACTTGATGTTTGATGAGATTCTACTCAATTTGAGAGCCTAATGAGAACTAATTGCAACCCGACACGACTGTGTGCATCTACACAGCAGGGAAGATGAAACATATCTGAGACAAACTGAAGAGCAGAGGGAACATGAGATCTTTGAATTCGAGGCAGCGGGGATAAAAAGACAGGAAGACAAAAAGGGGAACAAAGAGAGAAAGATTGGCTAATGTGAGCGCCCTGGGCTCAGCACAAGTTCGCTTCGATGCTGCAACAGTTGTCATGACTGTCAGAGAGATGGTTTTCAGATCAGCCTGGAGAAGTTATCGTCTGATCTGCTCTTCACGCCGTCTCTCTGTCTCCTTCCTCCTCTTTAGGTCTGCGGCTGGCGGAGCAGTTAGGTCGGAGAGAAGATGAAGCTAAGATACGTCATCGCCTCGGCCTGTCTCTGTGGGCCGGGGGAAACCTGGACGAGGCACAACACCAGGTGTGTGTGTGTGTGTGTGTGTGTGTGTGTGTGTGTGTGTGTGTGTGCGCGCAGTGTTTTCCCTAGCTTTGTGGAAGACTGACGGTACAGATCAATTTGTCCGACACGACTGAAGCGTGGCGTCGCGACGTCATAC